>NC_041229.1:95030182-95112558 GCF_002837175.3 Physeter macrocephalus | reverse complement strand
GGGAGAGGCCACAACAGTGAGAGGCCCACGTACAGCAAAAAAAAAAAAAAAAACAAAAAAAACAAAAAAAAAAAACAATAAAAGAGACTGAATAAGTGCAGAGAATCAAGACAGAGTAAATAAAGCATTCGCCTTCTCCCTCAGGAAGTTTAAGAAACAGCTGCATCGCGAAAGATGCAAAAGTACTTCTGCCTCTGAGCAACCTGGGAGATTCAAGAGATCTGAGTACAGGAGATTTTCTCTCAGCTTACTACACTGACAGAACCATATATCTCAGGTGAAGGGCTGGAAAATATTTCCATGCCTCATGGATTAATTTTTCAAAGCTGTGTCTGAAGATGAATCTGAAAACTTCCAAAGGGATTCTAAGTCTTTCCAAGCACCAATGCACCACAGGCTGATGAGTTCCTTTTCATTTGTTTGCTGTGACAAATGGAACCAATGAGCATTCCTACTATTGCTCCAAAGCCTCCTATGCAGCAAACTCTACAGGGTTACACTGGCTCTCTTCCTCGCTACCTTCCCGTACAGATGAGTGGGCAAGAGCACGGAGCCCAGTGCCCTTCTTGCCTAACCTCACACCAGCCTGGAGGCAGCAGAGACAGGCTCAAACAACCTCCACCTGGCAGCCAAAGTCACGCACTGGTGAGGTCAAATGATAATCCGAGCATCCTGATTCCTAGTTGAGAACTACTACAAGACTGGCTTTTTGTTTATTCTTTTGCTTACCCCATTTTTATAAACATAAGAGTTACAAGACAACGTACTTAAAATTAGGGGAAAAAAATATCAACAAAACCCCTCAGGGGCACTTCTCATGGACTGAAGGTTTTATAAAAATGTACTAGGCCTGTGGTGTCAGTTTTTCTAGAGGAGAAGAGGAAGTTCACTAACATTTGATACCTTTACTCAATGATTCAACAAACAATAATAAAAAGGATTTACCGCCTTTAAAATACAGAGAGATTTCTGAAGCAGAGAAAGTTAATATATCAGGAATTTATCAGCACTCCATTTTTTTCTTTACTTAAAATATTTATTTTGTTAATTACATTTAAAATACCTTACTCCATAAAATCTGAGAGTGCTTTTTTAAATTCCCGTACTCATGAAGCTACTTTACCCGCCCTCTCCACGCACATCTTCCACCTAAAAGTTCCTGAAGCCCCTGGAGGCACTTTTCCATCATCTAGCGCAGTGTTCCCAGGCCCATCATCTCAATTACTTGATCACAGCACCTGAGGAAGCCACATATACCACTCACTGAACTTTCCTCAAAGCCAGAGACATCTGTTCACGTAACAGTAGCAGAGTTCATTCCACAATTTTTTGGTAGGTGTAAAAGTTTTTTATTTCTTTACCATGCAAACTTGTACTTGCTTTCTTTTTAACTTTTCATTTTGAAATAATTTTAGAGAACAGTTGCAATGGTAGTACAGCGAGTTCCCGAATACCCTCACCCAGCTTCTCCCAATGTTAACATCTTGTATCACCACGGTACAACGATCAAAACTAAGACGTTAACATTTAGTTAATTCTATTAACTCAGCTACAGACTTCTGTTTTCTTTTTGGATTTTCCCAGTTTTCTTCTAAGGTCACTTTTCTGTTCCAGGATCTAATCCAGGACACTGCATTGCATTTGGTTGTCATGCTTCCTTAGTTTCCTCCCATCTGTGACAGTTTCTCCATCTTTCCTTGTAGTTCATGACCTTGACACTTTTGCCTAGTGTGGTCAGGAATTTTGCAGAATGTCCCTCAATCTGGGTTGGTTTATTAGACTGGGGTTATGGATTTTGAAGAATACTACAGAGCTGATGTGCTTTTCTCTTCACTTCATATCGGGGGACACGTGGTATCACCGTGACTTATTACAGGGGAAGTTCACCTTGATCCCCTGGTTAAGGTGGGGTTTGCCAGGTTTCTCCACTGTAAAGTTACCGTCCCCATTTCATAATCTATGCGTTAGAAGCAAGTCACTATATTCGGACTGTATTCAAAGGGAGGATAATTAAGATCCACCTCCTGGAGGAGGAAGTATCAAGGAATTTAGCACACCATTTTTAGCGTTGTTTAAAAGGACTAGAAACTATGAAATTCTATTCACCGAGTATTATATATATGTTAGCTACTCTATGTATACACAGTACAGGATTTTATTAAAATCCTTAAGCCTAGGGGGATTTGTGGCTTATGGAAATATTAAAACTTTTCTCAATAATTTCACTAAATAAAAAATCTGACATTTGCCTTAAATGTTAGGTTGAAGACTGATAACATATCTCATCTATTGAAAAGAGAAAAGTGTATAGCCAGTTTTTATTAAAAATCTTAAGAGACTGGGCTTCTCCCGTGGCGCAGTGGTTAAGAATCCGCCTGCCAATGCAGGGGACACGGGTTCGAGCCCTGGTCCAGGAAGATCCCACATGCCGTGGAGCAACTAAGCCCGTGCACCACAACTACTGAGCCTGCGCTCTAGAGCACGCGTGTCACAACTACTGAAGCCCGCGCACCTAGAGTCCGTGCTCCACAATGAGGAACCACCACAATGAGAAGCCACCATAATGAGAAGCCCGCGCACCGCAATGAAGAGTAGCCCCCGCTCGCGACAACTAGAGAAAGCCCACCGCAGCAACGAAGACCAAACACAGCCAAAAAAAAAAAAATTAAAAAATTAAACAACAACAAAATCTTAAGAGATGAAATCTACTGAGACCTCAAATATTTCCAAGTTTCAATTGCTTCTAGTCTCATATTTTAACTTAACTCTGATATATACACAGAATTACCATCCAAAAATAAAGTAAGCACCCAATTTGATAATTTGGAAAAGAATTAAAGAAACATAAGGAAACTAGTAGAAGCAATAAGAAAACAGAAAAAGAAAGGAATTTGAAAAGAAATCCAAGAGCTTTCCATTGATTGGCTATTAAGAAAATCCTAGAGAATCAACTAAAAACCTATCAGAGCAAATAAGGAAGTTCAGTTAAGTGGCCAGCTACAAAATAGTGTTTAAAATAAAGAAAACAAAAAACCAAAACTCTTATATCCCAGCAATACCCAGTGAGATTGTGTACACACACACACACACACACACACACACACACACACAAATTAATGGCAAAGTTCATCCCACTACCCCAACTTCTCACAGTCCAGATTACTATTAGTCCTCCTGACAGATGTTAGTTGCCTCCCCAGCATCCATTACCCTCCTTATCTTTACTAACAAAACCAGCTTAAAATACTAAATTTTCCACCCTCTTGTGCAGCAATGGATGACCGTGTGACACAGTACTGGTACAGCCCCTGGGTATGTGAGTTTTCCTAACTAAAAAGATGAAGTCTTTTAAGGGTAAGCCTTTTGGTTTTTTCCCTTGGCCTTCTCCCTCTGCTTGCCTGGAATGCAGACATGATTGGCTGGAATTGAAGCAGACGTACTGTAACTGAAAAGACAAAGCCAGCATGCTGATGGTGATGAAGCAGAAACAGAGAAAGAAGCCTGCTTCTCTGATGGCATCACTGAATCACTACACTTGCCCGGGATGGATTACCTACTTCCAGATTTCTTTTAATGTGAGACATACAAACCCTTACTTCTTTAGCTATGGTTAGTGGAGTTTTCTTCTATATTTAGTTACATATCCTCCTGATACTGTCCTCTTATGTGAAGACCATAATATAGCCTTCATTTCCCTAAACACAAAAGCAATCATTAATTGCAGATGATAGGATTTTATATCTGGAAGACTCAAGAGAATCAGCTAGAAATATGCGAACTAATTACAGAATCCAGGAAGGTGGGTAATTGCAAAATACACATAATAAAATTAGTTTAATTCCATCTCTAGTTATGTTACAGAAGGTCGCAAAAGACCACCAGACCACGTGTCCCATGACAAGAAAACGAGACAAAGTGTTTCAGCCAAAATTCAAATTTTCTTTAGAGCCAAAGAGTTTGTATTCTAACCTTGCTATAACATCTCTTATTAGTTTAGTAGTTTGTAGATTCCTTTGGCTTTTCTGGATACACAATCATGTCATCTCCAAATAAAGACAGTGTTCCTTTTTTCTTTCCCAATTTTTATGCCTTTTATTTACTTTTCTTTTGCACTGTCTAGGACCTTCAGTACAATTCTGAGCACAACTGGAGAGAGTACACATCCTTGACATGATCCCAATTTTAGGAGAAGGCGTTCAGTACTTAACCAGTAAGTATAATGTTAGCTATAAGTTTTTCATAAATATCCCTTATCATGTTACAGGAGTTCCTTTCTATTCCTCCTTTAGCTGAGCGTTCTTCTCAAGAAGGATTGCTGAATTTTATCAAATGATTTTTTCCTACATTTTTAAGATGATCAGGTAGGTTTTTATCCTTCATTTTGTTAATGTGAGAAGGTACATTAATTAAATTTTAATGTTAAACCAATCTTATATTCCTGACTCATTTAGTTATGATAGATATCTCTTTTTATATACTGCTAGGTTCAATTTATATTTTTTTGTTTAGGATTTATGCAGTCACATTAATGTGGGATAGCTGCCTGACACAAATGATTATAAGATGCACCATTATTTTATACAACACTAAGAAAGAAAAAGCTTCCAATTAAGATATGATACAATGCTAAAACAATATCAATTTTAATACAATCTGACATCAGAGATTTTGAAGTGTGAAAAAATAAGGGTCTGAGAATCAATTAAACATGGTATATACTTTTTTCACTTGACCCTCACAACAATCCTATATGAAAAGAGATAATCCTACAGACAAGAAAACAAGGCTCAGAAAGATTACGAGTAACTTGCTCATGGTCCCAAAGCTGATAACTGAAGATCCAGAACACAAAGCCATTTTGTCTAGCTCTGAAGTCCATGTTCTTTTCATCATGGTACTGATGAAAACACAAACTGCCTGAAAGGATAAATCCAGAGCTGCAGCTAGGCTCTGAATCAGGTTGGGTTTAACCTATTAATGCTTTTCTCCAACACAGATTTCTCTGAACAACATTAAACAGAACTTGATTCACAAACACCTCACTAAGGCAGTATCATTAATAATACCACATGTTCAAATATTTAAGAATGATTAAATGATTCCAAAGTGTATGAATGTGATGTTTCCCAGGGAAACCAGGAATTGTGCTGCATCATTAGCGAAGTGAGTATCAACTGGAGGATGGCCGGCAACTTAGAATCTTGTTGGTGACACCAACTTTAACACATGTAGTAGAAAAAGCACTAGAGTAGGACAGATCTGCTTCTACTTTGGGTTCTGCCATTAAACAGTAAATAAATGTTGACAAGTCATTTAACTTTCTGGATCTCAGTCTTCATACCTTAAAATTAAAACAGGATTACATGTCTTAAGGACTCTTCCACACTTGAAATTCAGTGATTCTCCAGCCAGATGTCTGTCTCCTCAACTCAAAAACTGAATGTCTCCCAGTACTCCAAGACTCATCTTCTCTGCCTGACATTCAAGGTCCTCCACAATCTGTGGTAAGGGAAATACCCAACGCCAGCCCGCTCTAGCCATCCTGTCCCACCTAAAGGTGGGGTGGGTGGTGATAAAACAAAACAAGAACAAACAAACAAACAAAAAACTGAGAAGCCCTGGTGAAGTTCAAAGTTCAGGGGCACAAGCTCACCACTAGACTAGTTCTCTAGTCCTGTGATTAGACTGAGACCTAATCACAGGACTAGAGAACACTTCCCTGTGCTTCCCCTACACCTTACCGTCACACCACTAAAAGCCTATTTACCAGAGTTCCTTTCACTCAGTACATTACGACCAGAACTCAAGAAAAATACAACACATGCTTAAAGGCAATGGCAGGGATACTGGAATTATCAGACCAGAAATTTAAAACTATGATTAATAGGCTAAGAGTTCTAATGGAAAAAATAGACAACATGCAAGAACAGATGAATAATGTGAGCAGAGGGAGAGAAATTCTAAGAAAGAATCAAAAAGAAATGCTATAGATCAAAAGCACTGTAACAGAAATGAAGCATGCCTTTGATGGGCTCATTAGTAGACTGGACATGGCTGAGGAAAGAATCTCTGAGCTTGATGATAATGACAATAGAAACTTCCAAAACTGCAAAACAAAGAGAAAAAAGACAGGGGGCAAAAAAAAAAAAACCAGAACAAAATATCCAAGGACCATGCTATAAAAGGGGTAACATACACATACAAATACCAGAAGAAGAAAAACGAGAAAGGGAGAGAAGCAATATTTGAAGCAGTAATGACTGAGAATTTCCTCAAATTAATGTTAGATACCAAACCACAGATCCAGGAAACGTGGAGAACACCAAATAGGATAAATACCAAAACACCACACCTATGCATATCATATTGAAACTTCAGAAAATCAAATATTAAAAGAATTCCTGAAAGAAGCCAAGGGGAAAAAACACCTTACCTATAGAGTAGCAAAGGTAACAATTACATCTGACTTCTTCTCAGAAACCACACAAGCAAGAAGAGAGTGAAGTGACACGTATAAAGTGTTAAGGGAAAAAACCCACCAAGACAGAATTTTATACCCTGGAAAATTACCCTTGAAGAGTGAAGGAGAAATAAAGAATTTCTCAAACAAAAATTGAGAAAATTTGTTGCCAGTAGTCCTGCCTTGCAAGAAATGTTAAAAGAAGTTCTTCAGATAGAAGGAAAATGACGAGGGTCAGAAAAAGAGGCACATAAAGAAAGGAAGAGCATCAGAGAGGGAATAAGTGAAGGTAAAAGTAAAACTTTCACTTAATTAAAACTAAAACTTTCACTTTTCTTATTCTTAATTGATCTAACAGATAACAATCTATTCAAAATAATAATAGCAACAAATTTATTCGATTATGTATATATATGTATATGTGAAATGAATGACAGCAATGATACGAGGGACAAGAAGAAGAATTAGGATTATTTTGTTAATATAAGGAAGGTACTTCCACTATCCCTGAAGCAGGGATATTTGAAAATGGATTCGGATTTGATATAAATGTATAGTGCAAACTCTAGGCCGACCACTAAAAAAGTATTGAAAAAGAAGTGTAATTCACATACTAAGAAAGTAGAGAAAATGGAATCATATAAAATACACAATTAAAACCACAAAAGACATAAAATGTGTCGAAGACAAAAATAGGAACAAAGAACAAAACCAACGAATAGAAAATAGTAACAAATATGGTCAATGTTAATCCAACTATATCAATAATCACTTTAAATGTTAATGGTCTAAGTACATCAATTAAAAGCTTGTCAGAGTGGATCAAAAAACAAGACCCAACTGTACGTTGTCTCTAAGAAACCCACTTTAAATACAAAGACACATATAAACTAAAAGTAAAGGGATGGAGAAAGATATAGCATGCTAACGCTAATCCAAAGACAGTGGGAATAGCTATATTAATTTCAGACAGAGCAGACTTCAGAACAAGGAAAATTACAAGGCATCAAGAGTGGCATTACATAATGATAAAAAGGTCAATACTCCAAGAAGACATAACAATCCTCAATGTGTACGCAACCAACAAAAGAGCATCAAAATACATGAGGCAAAAATTGACAGAACCTCAAAGAGAAAGAGATGAATCCACTACTAGAGCTGGAGATTTCAACACCCATCTATCAGAAGTGGACAGATCCAGCAGTTAGAAAATCAGTAAGGACATAGTTGAACTTATTAACAGCAGCAAATAATCGACATCTACAGACTACTTCATCCAACAATAGCAGATTATACATTCTTCTCAAGCTCAAAAGTAACATTCACCAAGACAGACCTCATTCTGGGCCATAAAACATACTTGAGCAAACGTGAAAGAACAGAAATCATATGATGTCTGCACTCAGACCACAATGGAATTAAATTAGAAACAGTGACATGGGGCTTCCCTGGTGGAGCAGTGGTTAAGAACCCGCCTGCCAATGCAGGGGACGTGGGTTCGAGCCCTGGTCTGGGAAGATCCCACATGCCGCGGAACAACTAAGCCCGTGAGCCACAACTACTGAGCCTGCGCTCTAGAGCCTGCGAGCCACAACTACTAAGCCTGCGTGCCACAACTACTGAAGCCTGCGCACCTAGAGCCTGTGCACCGCAAGGAAGAGCAGCCCCTGCTCGACGTAACTAAAGAAAGCCGCATGCAGCAACGAAGACCCAATGCAGCCAAAAATAAATAAATAAATGTATTAAAAAAAAAAAAAAGAAAGAGTGACATGGAGGAAATAAGTCATTATACATTTGTTAAAACCCACAGAATGTACAACACCAAGAGGGAACCCTAATGTAGACTATGGACTTTGAGAGATAAGTATGTGTCAGTGTAGGTTCAACCGTAACAAATGAACCACTGTGGTGCATTGTTATGGGGGAGGCTGTGGGAACAGGGGGTATAGGGGAACTCTCTCTACATTTTGCTTAATTTTGCTGTGAACCTAAAACTGCTCTGAAAAATAAAATTTAGTAATTAAAAAAAAACCCTACCTGTACTTCATTTTAACTCAAAATTACACTGAGGCCCTTTTTAAAATTCATCTGACAATTTTTACACAAGAGTTAGCATCTATTCTCTGCCCCACTGTTATCTCATGGGGGCAAAAAACGCATCTTCCCAGCTAGATTAAAAACTCTTTGATGGCCCACAGTACAAAGCAAAACTTACCAGGCCCCACTCAAGGGCAAGGATTCAAAAACTCAGCCCCTAAATACTACAGATTTAGGGCAGTGGGTTTCTGCGGGTTCTCACCACCTCTCTCCACTGGTATCCTGCAGCTCCTCTAGTGTAAGGCTCAACAACCTTGGGAAACTGGAACAGACTAAGGCGATAGATCGCCATCCTCAATGTTTCATTTTACCCAACAGCAGCAACAAAGCAGGACTAGACTTGGCTTAACCAGCAGGGTCTCTATTTTCAGCTGTGTGGCTGCAGGGGAACAGCTGAGAACCTTTTTGAACGTTCAGTGCAGCCACTGCCCAGTGCAAGATCTAATGTGTCACACCTAATGAAAAAATTTTTGCTCTTCTCCTAGGATCTCACATAGAGCCCGATAATTCTTGCTAGGAATTCATCTCTCCTAGGATTTAATCTCAATTTTATTTTTACCTTATCCCATATTCCCAGCCTTCTAAAAATATATTAGAATTCGGAATCCACAGTAGGTTTGTTGTTGTTTTGTCTTGTTTAAAATAGTCTCTACCCAGCTGGCACATAGATGGTGAAAGGAAAAATAAAATCACCTTAATACTAGCGACTGTGGTTATAAAACTCTGCCACACAAAATGGGCCTTTTCTTCTCCTTCTTACCCTTCTCGGGACTTTGAGAACTTGCTCACAGCCTTTGCCCTAGGCTGGCTGTAGAGTACTTGCTCCTTTAAATCTAGCTTTCTCCATTCCTAGCATTTTTGTTAACCATCTCTCAACTTCCCCCAATTTAATCCCGTTTTCCTGGTGCTGAGATGAAGTGGTCTTTACACAGTCTTCCAGGCCACGTCCCCCCAGCATGCTCCCAAGAACTGCTGAAGACCTCTCAACACCAGCAGCAGCCCCAGCCCTGTAGGAATAGTTGAATACATAACAACTTCCATTTGTGCAGCTTATTTCTAGGAGTTCTAGACCTTATTCTTATATCTAAAACCATGAGTCACTCAAAGGTTAGGAAAACAAGCAAGTACATGGACCAGTACTCAAATCCTATTCTGAAACAGAGCTGGCTGGAAAATTCCCAAAAGCCCATATGTAAGCCCATGTCATCCATTTCAAAGCAAAGATTTCCTTCTATTCATCTCCATCCTCAGTATTTATATTTATGGGGAGTGATTAAAGAATTAACATGCAGTTAGTTCCACGTGTAGTTACCAGAGAAAATGGCTCCAGCCATTTTTGATCCTTAGGAATCAAGAAAATGTAAGGAGGAGGTCTGAATGATGAGGCCCAGGACAATATTAATGCTTTCTGATGGCAAGATAGTGTGCTCGGTTAAGTTCACAACAGTTTTTAATTAGACAAGGTGTTTTTTTCCAAAGACTAATACATATTTACAGGTTCTTTATAAGCTCACACGGCATCAAGTAATACGGTCGATTCCCTTAAAGAGTTTAAAAACCTGAGCTGCCATCAGAGGAAGGATACAGAGAAAGAATTAGAACATGGGACAAAGAGAGGCAAGTGAGGAATGGGGATTTCAAATTCCTTCCTCTCTCTAAGTCGTGCAGTAGGATTTAGAATGGGAGAAGTAAATTTGCAATTAGGTGGAAAACAGAAAATAAAGGCAAAGAGAAGCAACCTATAAACCATCACCAATACAGGAATGTCCCAAAAGACATACTTATCTGAGTGTAAAAGGCAAATGCCCCTGGAGAAAAGGTGAGAAAAGTGAACTTTTTAATCATATGCCATAAATTCTTCCCAGTCCCAAGCCTGCCACTAAAGCTTTGTGACTACAGGCCATCTACTAGCCTCTAAGGTTCACTGTCCCCCTTCATAAAAATGAGAATAACAACTACCTCATCGGGTTCTCATGAGGAAGTTCCTAACACAGTACCAGACACAGCAGTTAACATAAATATTAATTCTCCCCTTCCCTTTGTCAACTGGAAAAGTGTAAGCTCATGACCATACTCACGACCAAAGAACTAGACAGTAGTAAATCCAGGCCTGTCTCTTCTGATACCTGGGTACCTGCTAAAAACTCAACCTTTACTCTGAAGCAGAAAAAGACCCTGCCAGAGTGTCCTTTCTGCTAAGGATTATCAGTAATGTTCTATTTGAATTCTGGAAGAGCAGAGGAACTCAACGGAGATCATTTGCTCCTTTTCTAAGCTAAAGGCATCATAAGTAGAAGGCACTTTCTACTCAATAGTCTTAGAATGAGAGGTTTGATTTCTTGCCGAAGAAGCTATATTGAAGTCATCTAATATTCACAGGTCCCTGGATTTGCCTCTCAACACTAACGCTTTCACTCTTGTTCCTTAGTCTGGAAGCCAAGCAGATGTGGGAGAGCAATCTATGCCACTTCTATCTCTTCTTGCAAGATCTACTTTTTCCAGAAGATAGAACGGATCAAGAAGACAGGGAAGAGTGCAGCTGGGCTATCTTAAAAGTAGGGCTCATCCAACCTGGAAGCACTGTGATACTTTCCCTAGACCATCTTCACCATTGATTCAGCTCTCAGACACCAAAGATGGCTTAATTTGCGTGTTTTAGCCTTATCTGAAAGAAAAATTCGTTCAAAAATAGATGCTACTTGGGGCAAGGCAGGAAGAGAAAGGGGTAAAAGAGCTTGAAAGTAGGGAAGGACTCCGTGAATACTTGTAGGGTGTGCTCAAATGTTACGATCTCCTCTCTTATGGGAAGCAAGAAGGGACAGAGGAGGAAAAGGGGGCAGCCTGAGTTGTGTTTCTTGACGTGTGACAGGCAGCTCCTGAAATAGAAAGCCATAGGTTTCAAGTCTCAGGGGTATCACCTTCAAATATGTCAGGGTTCTAAGGGTGGATCAGTTTTCCCAACTGCTGACACCCTGCTGTGAGGAGAGATCCCAAGCAAAACACAAGCCTCTGACCGGGAGCCTTTGAGGTGGCAGGAGCCATGAGGAGTTCAAAGGCAAGGCCGGCCAATGGCTTGTACCTCCAAGAGCCGTGGGGGTGAAAGGTTACTAAAGCAGGAGCCACTGACCAATAAAACTGTGTTTGGTCAAACCTTCTCAGCAAAGAGACTAGAGATTCATTTCTCCCGTGCCCCGTTTCAGAGTTATCCATGCCTCTGAATCCCACTGTTCCCTAGGTCAGATCAGGGAGCTTCTTTAGTGATTAGCAGCTGACAAGCCCTGCCTCCTGGTTGGGTCCATGGACTAGCTAAAAGGTGGATTGGAAACCTTTAATCAGGATCTGTCATCAAAAATAAATAAATAAGAGCACGACTTGGGTCAACTAGTTGTAAAGGAATCTGCCTGGGGTGAGATTTCCCGTGTTTGCTATGCTAAAATCAGGAGAAAGCACAAGTTTGTTTGATCAGAGAAGGTAAATATAAAGCAAGTCTCACTGCAACAGACACACTTGAAAGGCCTACCCCTTTTAATTAAGACACACACACAAATACACCGTGTGAAGGGGATTGAGGACGGAACTTGAAGGCTCGTTTCAGCCCATGTCATAATGCCACATTAGGGCCATGTTCCGTCTTCCATCTGCTTCCCATGTAGTAACAATTCCAGAGGAGGCCGAGGAGCCAATTTTTGGCAGGTTCTTTTTTTCTGGCTGTGGATACTAACTAACTCAGCAGTCAGGTCCCATGGGAGCCCTTCCACTGTCCCCACACATTCCCAGAGGAAGAGGAGTTGAGAATACTGTGGGCCCAACGCCTCTTATCACCGTGCCAGCTGACCAGAGGCACGTGGGCCTCTGTAAGCCGCCTGCATCTGGGAAGCTCCTTCTTCTGACCACATGTTATTAAGACAAGCTCTCCCGTTGATCCTGAGTGGAAACTCCAATGTACGTTCCCTAAATTGGGACTCTGACCAGAGGGAGACGTTTGAAATAGCTACACTTGCCATGTCAGTGGTTCTCACTTTTTTTCCCCCTGCTCTTTCTTACCTGGACGATGACATATACCTATGAGTAAGAAGAATAACTGAGGTTCATCATGGCAAGGACTCTCAAGCGAAATTCATGTCCCCATTCCCCACCCCAGAAAACATTTAAGAATCTGAGTGGGAGCAAGAGGGTTGAGAGAACTCAACCCTCAGTCTGCAGCTTCACACAAAAACTCAAAGATCCCTCTAAAATACAAATGATATAAGATCATCAAAACCTGGCCAAATTAACATGAAAATTAAAAATACTTCAATACATACATGGACTTCAAATACTTGAAGACAGACCACTTGCTCTGTTTAATAAAAAGTACTGGATTCTGAAAGATAATAAGTGACCTGCTCACCTCCTATTAAAGCCTTATCAAAATGGGAAATAAGTGCACATTTAAATACAACAAAGTAGCCTTTAAGTTACAAGGAGAGAGATAACTGTATTGCCAGAAATGGTTTATATGGAGCTACTTCTGTACCTATCCTGGTTTGATCCACTATTAAAGGTCTTTAAGTCAAACTGAATGTAATAAATATACATGACTGTTGTCTTACATTTTGAAGAACAGTAGCATGGAATTACAAGATTGTGTTATTGTAAAATAATCATGCAACTCCAAACTCTCTCAACCTCTTCAATGCTGAGGGAGATAGAAAAATATATAAAAATATATAATAATCTATATTAAGATTTATAAATATAGACAGAAATCTAATGGATCAGTTTGACACTTACTGAAGACCTGACAGTAGTGAATTCTTTTGTTGTTGTTGTTGTGTTTTTGTTTTTTCATTAGTGAATTCTTTAACAAATGTATCAACACTCGGTAATTTACAAGTTACTGTTTTGTAAACAAACCTAGACATTTTTCTAAGTAGGTCTATAATGAATTCAAACCTGCACTATGTTTCCTGTAATGAGCAATTATTTCTCAGAAATGCTTCACAAATAGTCCCACCCTGTAGGAAACCAGCCCCAAAGAGTCAGACAATCCTTATATAAGCTGCAAATTAATATTTAACACTTTTATTAGCGAGGCCATTTCCGGAAGCAATGCCCCATATCGTGGACTCGTTACAAGGGATTAACCAACCCATGGTTAACTCTAGAGACAGCTCTCCAACCGGTGCCCAAAGAGGAAACTGACCATTCCACATACCCACACCCCTTGCAAAGGCTGTATGATGAAGACTGTTCATCACCATATATTTACTGAGAATTTCCAATATACCATTTGTTAAATATTTTTAGTAAGTTTATTAAAACTGTACCATAAGCAATAACATCCAGTTCAGTAAACTTCTTAACTAATTATAGGATATCAATTTGTCAGAGATGTACAGAAAAGTAGTTCTGTTGCTTTGGAGTTTGGGGCATTTTATTTTGTTTTATTGCTCGTTTGGTTTTTATACCTAATTACTCTCCCCACAGGAGCTACATGAGTAATAAAACAAACCAGTATTTTTTATTGTTTGTTCAATGAAAATCATCAATCCTAGATCAACAGCTATATAATTTGACTAACTTACTACAAAAATTCCTTGCTTTTGCCTCAACCTCAAGTTAAATGACTATTTTAACTTGAACACGCTTGCAAAAGTACTCATGTCCAAAACTATTTGAAAAAGGAAAAATAATGTGTTTGTGCCAAAAGGGTGCCAAGCAGTTAAAAATATATGTCCACTGGATTTTGCTTATCTCTACTACCCTCTTCCTAAAAGCTTTAGTTAGGAGAAGAAGAGCAGACAGATATAAAGTAGATTCTGGGGGCATAATGCACCCAGCCAGCCGTCTGGAATCAAGGCTGGGAAGCTGAAAGCAGAAGGAGGGTGAGGATGTACTTTTTGAAATGCCTGGAAAAACATTCTGGTCAGGAGATGCCAGAGATTTTGAGGCTCCATCAAGCCACTGGCCTGGATCCAGGTAATGGTTTTTCCTTGCCCTCAGCTGTCTGCTGCTAGAGTTTTCCAGCAAAGAGAGAAAGGAAAAGTGGTGGAAGAGAGGGAGGAGCAGCTTCCAGTCCACCTCTCTGTAACTGAGAGGGTAAAAAGGGCCAAGCACTGCGGGCTGACATTTATAGAGGGCCTGGCGCTTCCACAAAGCAGTCTGGGAGGATTACTGGGGGTTAGCAACCTGGTCTAAAAGGGGCAGTGAAGCAGACTGATGAAAGTCCCTTTAAATTTGGTAACAGTGATGCTGTGGGCACAGAGACAGCGAGCTGGAGCTGGCAGAGACGCGTGAGCAGAGGTCTAGCCAGTCAGATGGCCTTTAGGAAAAAAGCTACATCGTAAAGCTTGCTCCCTTAGCCCTTCAGGGCTGCCCAACTCGCTTGCTGAAGCCTGAAAGCACAAACTGCCAGCAGAACGGCATTTCTAATAGGGGATAAAAATAAAAGCCCTTGGAAAACCCTCCCTTGCCTAATCCTGGCTACCCTGCCCCCACCAACCAGGAGCAAGGTATCCAGCCAAGGGCGAAGTTCCGGACCTGCAGAGGTTAATTATCTTGCTAGTCCTTTACCTCCAGATCACCGCTGTGCTACCCAATCCCTTCTGCCTGGCATTTTTCTTCAATTTTAATATCAGAAGTTTCACACGCCTGCCAGAGCTCCTGGACTCGGCAAAAGGGCCCATATACCTGTCAGCAAACTGATAAGAACCTTAAAATGACTCCGCAGGGCCTCTTTATAAAGAAGAGCCAAAGAAGCCCATAAAGAAAGAGGGCAGGGGCCACGGAAACCAGCCGCTCACACTGTTTTAACGTGGCATTAAAATGAGCTGCAGATTTATGGCAGTGTTTTAGCCCCTGGCCCAAGTCATCTGGGGATGAAGCGCTCGTCTCCACTCTCCAGCGGGATTTCAAATACGGGATGGAGCTGACTGGAAAGGGATGGGGGAAGGGCGGCGGAGGCAGCAGGAGGAGGAGAGGAGAGGGGAAGGGAAGCAGCAGAGAACAAGGAAAACCATATTCTTTCATTCTCCTTTCAGTAGGAGGTGAACGACAGCTATTCCTAAGAGATATCTGAGCGGTCCTCTTAAATTCACATAAAAATTTCCTTTATTTTTAGTACATACCTAGTAAAACTCTAGTTCTTCAACTGTTCACCACCCGAATGTCAATTCTGATTTTGACTTTTCTCTTTAAGCTTATTTTCTAATCTTCTAGTTCAAAAACTGAATAAATGATCTAGCAGAGAACATGCTAAAAGGGGGGGGGTAGGGTGGGCGGAGACTCAGTACGAAAACTTTTCTCATTGGAAAGGGGAAAAAGTAATAGTACTTTATCCAAATGTGCCAATGAATTTTTTTTTCTTTAAGGCCAGCTAGAGAACCACTGATTTTCATAAGCCATCCTGATCCTAACAGAAAAACAGAGAGGTGAACCTCCCTCCATGCCAAGATGAAGAAAGTACACCAGACCCACAGGAATAAGCTCCGTTTCAAGTTTCCAAGCCCAGAAGCAAATGCATAATACAATACATCCACGCTGGTAACTCACAGTGGTTCCTGAAGACCAAACTCCATACCAGGAGGCTCCTGCCAGTGTTCAAACACAGAGCCAGGCGGAGCGCTCCCAGATGGCGGCCAGTAGGCAGACCAAAATCTAGATGCTTTAAGTAAATGACTTCATTTAATCAACACAATTGCTCTATCGTATTATTATCCCCAGGTCTGAGATAAGAAAATTGATGCTTGGCAAAGTTAGGTAATTTGCCCACACTCACGAAGCTGATAGACAGACAGCACAGCTTGGGATGCAAATTCAGGTCTCTCAGAGTCAAAGCCTATGTGGTTTCCACTACCAACATTTCTCAAACTTTCTGGACTGGGACCCACACTAAGAAACATACAAATACATTTTATACTGCAACTCACCACGCGCATTCATACAAAAGAAACAAAGGTTTCAGGAAATATTTACCCTTGCTATGTAATAATCTAGTATCTTTCTATTATCTTTCATTTTTAAAAAATAAAATGCCAGTCAAGACCCACTGAATTGACTTCATGATCTACTAATGAATCATGAGATCCTCAGTTTGGAAAATACTGCAGTACCCAATGTCCCCCTTTACCCAAAAAAATCATCGGCTGGAATCAGAAAACCTGGGTTCAAGGGTAGGCTCAGCTCTGACCCTAGCAATTCATTCTCAAGATCACTTGAACTCTAGGGTTTATACATCATTTATAATACATGAGAAAAGGGTTGAATCATTTCTAAGGTCCCTTCCAGCTCTTTGATTTTTTTCCCCTCAATCTCCTTAATTGATACTGCTTTCCCCTCTCATCACATATCCTCTCATTACTCTCCACTTGTCACTGACCTTCCCTTCCTTCTAACTCCCTACAAAGTTCTCTGCTACTGGTATTCCAAGTCCCCCCCTCGGGCTGCTCCATCTGACCTACCGAGTCTTTCCCACAGAAGCCAACCTCTGGGAGAAGGTCAGTACCTCTCAGAGCATCCTCTCTCCCTATCTGAGGCCAGCCAGTCGTGAAGCCCCCTTCACCTCCTGATCCGTTCCTGACTCTCCACAGTACGACTGAGTGACAGCACTTCTGGCCTCTTCATATACTACTGAAAGTACTCTCCCCAGGACCCTGATGGCTTTTCTTATAGACAGGATCTGTGTCCCTCCCTCCCTTTTCAAAACTCTCCCTCAGTGTGCCTATACAATTCTAGGAATAAAGCAGGTACTCAATACGTATTTATTTGACGGGTTTGCATTATGAAATCATGGACTCTAATTCTCCTAGATTTAGAGGATATTTAGGTGGGCTGCTCTAGGAAAAGTCGCCAAACCAATTAAAATTGGCATCACAATACAATAAGCGAGCATGTACAGACAGAGCTCCATCAACTACCCATGATGCTCGCCACGGACAAGGTACGCCCAGGTTGCCAAGGGAAGCAGCTTTATGGTCTCTCCATCTGGACTGTGAGGACTTAAATCTCAGAAGCTACACAAAATAACTGCGAATCAGCCCATACCTTAAAGACAGGGAAATTTATTTACAGGCCTTAGTGCACTATAAATTTGAGACAGTTCTATTAAAATGCTTTTCTTGGCTTCCCATCAGATACTTGGCAAGAGTCTTTTTCCAATAAGGTTCTTAATACTACAGTTGAAAAAAAGAAAAGTTAAACACATAAAAATGCTCTTCCTTAAGAGTTTCGATTAAATGAGTCCTTATTTTATCCTACTTTAAACATACATTGACCGGTCTCCTTCACAATATGGATTTATACGTTCAGGAAAACTCCAACAGAGTATACAGTGCTACTGAAACAAAATTATGAAACTCAAAATATCCGGTAATCACACTCTTCCCCAAGGCTCTCCCACTGGCCAAAGAGCCTGACTTTGTATCAGACCATGGTTGTCTGTTTCACAGGGAGAACTCCAGGGATCAGGTCAGCGTGTTTGTTGAAGGGTAAGTGATCCAGTAGCTTTTTTTAGGGCAAGTACAAAAGCAGGGATGGGGAAATAGAGCTTGGAGTGGCATGCTGGGACTGGAGAGCGGCGGGGGGCGGGGGGGAGGGAAGCAGGGAACACTTGGCATTTTTTAAAAGCCCTGAGAGTTCAGTTTATATATATATATCAAAAAATTTTCAGTTTCACAGTGGGGTGGGGATAAGAGTGACAGACATTACAATATTGATCCTGGAAATGAGAAGTGAAATCTTTTCCACATTCTTCATAACATATTTCCAGGGATGTGTCCAGTCCCAAATGTCTCAAGCAACCACGTTTTGGGGAAGACTATCCAATAAGCAGTTAGCTTGAATTACTGGGAAGGGCATCCTGATTTTCAGCCTCGATCCAGGCCACAGAGTTCTATAATTTGAATAAAGTTGTGGGCAGCAAAAGAGTATGTTCCCTGTCTGTCCCTTACATATTGTGTGGTCGCGGGAGGATCACTTTACGTCTCTTTTCTTCAGTGTCCTCACATTAAAAACTTCGAATTACTCCTCTCGTTGCCTATCTCACTACTCTGTTTACAGAGTTTGCTTTGTAAATTGTGTGTGTGTTGTGGCGGGGGGGGAGCAGTGGGAGGGAGGGAGGGAGAAATGGACACAGACTGCTATGTAGCCATCAATGGACACAACAGTCAAGCCACCAGCATAGGGAACCCTCAGAGAACACATCCCTCTGGACTGCTGAGGCTTCCAGATATCCGAGGGTTTACACCTTTAAGTGAATCACAAAACCTTTTTAAAAAATAAAAACAAATATTTTAGATAGAAAACTTTATAAAATATTTTACATGAAAGCCAATATTTTAAAAATATATATATGCTAAACAAAATTTAAACCTTTACTTAAAGACTGTAGGGCATCACCAAGAAGAGCCATTTCTGTACTTCCTCAGTTTTAAGATGCCCCATCAATAACATCTTCAAGGGGATGAAATAGAAACTATATTCAACGTTCAAAGTGATGGTAAGGCTCATTTGGATGCCAGAAATCCAAAATATGAAAAACAAACAAACACACGCATACTTCTCTGAACCGAGGAATTCCGCCATCTTACAATGACACGCCCATATCGTGAAGCGCACACAGCGGTCTGCATACCTCCATACATCTCAGCATACATCTGCTGAGAGTTCTATTTTTAAAATAGCTTTTCCGTCTTCTCTATTCATGCCTGACTGGCAGATGACCCATCTCACAGACCCTCAGGTGTAGTCTTTCTCTCTTTCAAATTTGTCACTTTTAAACTACTATGGCTATGGAAAGCGGATAATTCAATGTGCTGAAATCTCGTGTAAACAGGATAAAATAGCAGCCTCCTGTCGGGGCGCTCCCCTGAAAAAAATGCATGAGCTCTGGTGGACGCACACACGCTTACTGTTCTCTGGTCTCTTCTGCTCTCTCCTCCGGCACAGCTACACCTAACTACAGTCCTGCTAGGTGAGGGTACCACAGTTTCTTCAATGGAAGTGTTATTTTTCCTAATCAGCCCGTTATACCTTCAAGTACTCCTGCATAGCACAAATATTTGGTAAGCTTAGTAGGAAAATATGAAGGCAGACTGAGATGGGTCAATGTAATAGATTGAAAAGAAATGGATATTTTAACTTAGCCAAGCGTTAAAGGAGAGATAGAGCAAAGAAGATGCTGAATGTTTCTGCCACCTCAAAGGCTCCTAGTCAATTGAGTACAAAGAAGAGTTCAAAGGCAAGGCAGGCTCCTGACTTCCACCCCCTAGTGTGGCTGAGGTTAGAGGTCACTGCTGGTGGAGCCACTGACCAATAAAAGAATGTTTGGAAACTCCACTCAACAGATAAACTGGGGATCCGTTTACGCCTTCCCCCCTATCCACACAAACACTTCTAACTACACAGTCCAGTGTCTATTCAGCCCTCCAGTATCCCAGATTGCTTTCTTTTCCATTGTGATTCAAAGGGAGACTGGGGATGTGAATGTTCCATTTGACTATAGAAAAATACTTGGTTGCCTACTTCTTCCTGGTTTCCAATGTGAGAAAGATGGTTGACGGGACTCCCCATCTTTAAGGCTTACATCAAATGCTACCTCCCCAATAAAGCTGTCCCTAACAGCTTTAACCCGCACTTCCTCCCATGTCAGACCCCTAACGTCCTTTGGAAAACCTGCACCATCTTCTCAGCTTTCTTCGGGCTTATACCCACATATCCCCAAGATGGCTGTTAGGCCTCTGTGGGTGGGGATCACAGGTTGTTTATCATCTCCCATCATCTCCCCTTGGGAAAAAAACATAATTGGGGCTGCACTGAATTAATTAACTAGTTAATTTAGCTCACAGGACAATAAAAGGCTGACTGGTAAGTTGGCTTTATACTGCTGTAACTATTATTAACCTCTCATTGAAGGAACTGGTTTTTAACTTAACCACAAAAAAACCCCATAAGCCACCCCAGCTCTTTCAATGCCACATATGCCAGTACTGCTGGCTGTTCGCCTTTAGGGGTAGATAACACAGATGCAGGTTGTACTTCAAAAATCTTAGCTTGGGCTTCCCTGGTGGCGCAGTGGTTGCGCGTCCGCCTGCCGATGCAGGGGAACCGGGTTCGCGCCCCGGTCTGGGAGGATCCCACATGCCGCGGAGCGGCTGGGGCCGTGGGCCATGGCCGCTGAGCCTGCGCGTCCGGAGCCTGTGCTCCGCAGCGGGAGAGGCCGCAGCGGAGGGAGGCCCGCATACCACAAAAAAAAATAAATAAATAAAAATAAAATCTTAGCTTGACCCCAGCTCTAACTTCAGGGTCTAGCCCTGCATTTAACATTATGGCTGCTTCACTAGTGCATCTAAGGTCAGGTGGAAAGCTTAATTAGGTTTCCTTGCCAGGCAGAATATCTTTCCTGGTACATCCTAACTCCAGAGTCACGTTAAGGATTTTCACCATGTATTCATCGATCAGATTATAGCCCCTGAACTCTAAGCTGCAAAAGGTTCCTGCAATACCTTCATCACCAAGATCCCACCCCACATCTCTGGGCTCAATTCAGAAACTCTGGCCCTATTCCATCACAGGAGAGCAGAATCCTGTGCTAAGTGCAGGAAGGAGCGGGTCTCGAGAGAGCGGCTCTGAGGACAATGTCAATGTAGCTCACAGCACTTAGGACTTCTTGGAAACAAATACTCAAAAGGCAAATGAGTCACTTAAAAGTGGATGGAGCCCTCTGCTGGCTACAACTGTCCACGCAGGCCCTTGAGCTGGTTCTGAGTTGCTGAGCAAGAAAATCAGACCCTCTGTTCCTGGGTTTCAGCTCATAGGGGTTCCAAGGTATCAGCTACCGATGCAACAGGTTTTCCCCTAAAAGTTTATGCCTGTCTTACAAAAAGACTCAAATTTGACCTCCCTAAAGAGAATTCACTAAGGTGTAAAAACTTTCCAGAACCAAGTGTGTGCTATTTTTTCAGTTACTCCTGCCAAGGTCAGATTAAATCAATGGAGGGTATACAGAAGGCAAAATGACAAGCATATTCTGGAAAGAACAAAAGAACTGCCTCTAATCTTAGAGAGATGATTAACTATCAATAGAAAAGTGGTTCCCAATCACAGAAATTTTGCTCCATGGGGGGCATTTGGTAACGTCTAGAGACATTGCCGGCTGTCACAATTTGGGAGACTGCTGGCATCTGGCAGCTGAACTTATTCATCCTTTATAACTATCTGGGAATTGCTTCAACCAGATAATCTCACCTTTAGTTGAGATCAGTCCAGTCTAGAAATGTGAGGTGGGGAGAAGAAAAGAGGTCCTTTTGGAGATGTAGAATATTCAGAGAAAGGGGAGCAGGACTAAATGGGGCATGGCAGCAGAGTGTGTCAGAAGGTCTGAAAATAGCACAGAGAAAAGGGGCATCAGCAAGCAGAAGGGAGATTTAGAACGGGAGGCAGGAAAGTACCAAGACTGCCTTTATCCTCCAAGTTGACATAATGTAGGTTATTCACCACCAGAGACAGTAACTGGCCCTCATGACAGGAGGTGGTCATGGGAAAGAGATGACCACTTAATTACTAATGTTGTCAAGGACAAGAGTTTCACAGCGTTTTTTAACAGCTGAATGGAACATGAGAGATGATCTAGCCAAGACCTTGATTTCATAAATGAGGAAAGGAAAGTCCAAGGAGCTTTGGTAACTTGTCATGGTTGTATAATTAATAGGGACAGACCCAGGGCTCAAACTCGAGTCTTTTGACTCCAAGTGTGTCTCTTTGAACCAAAATAACCTAAAAGTACACTGCTTTAAGTAACCTTTAGTCATTCCCTCTCAACGGTTCTATGATTCTGAGCCTGTCACCGAAAAGGCCGGCCAGGCTCGTCTCAGACCTATGGTTCCCAAACCAAGCGCCTGGAAAACAAGGGCATGCTGTGAGCTGACAGTGGGCGCTCTGCTTGGGAACTAAGTGATTCTCTTTCCAACACGAAGGTGGCTGGGGGGAGAAGGTAACTGGACAGAACTTGCTCATTTTTACCTACCCAGTGTTTTCTTAGCCTTTTAGACTAAATCTAGAAAAAGATGGTATCTGATTTAGCAGATGATTCTCTATTTAATTATGTTAACAAATCAAGATGCCATAAAAAGAAACACAAAGAGCATAAACACCAGCGCCCTTCAAGTAGCATTTTCTTCTACATGAGTTGTAAGAATCACAGGTTTAGATCAAGAATGTAGAGATCTCTAGACTGATTTTCTAATTCACTAAAACTCAGATGAGGTCAGGAATTAAGTAACAAACGGGGAAGCCCAGAAACTTAAAACGAACATGGGTGTGCTATGAAAAAACTTCAGGGAGGCTAAACTCAACCTGTGATTTGTTTTCAAATCAGAACACCAAAATGTTTTACAGATGAGGCTACTGAGGTCCAGAGAAGGCAGATCCTTGGCCAAGGGCACAGAGTTAGTAACTGGGCAAGTTGGCATTCAACACAGGCAGTCTGAGGTAAGAACCTACAGACTTAATTACTGTGTGATGTGCCATCTCTTTGGTTTAAGAAGCTCGGTACCAAAATAAAGAGGTGGACTGACCACATTCGCTAACTCCCTCCTAAAACCCTAAAATGACAATTAAGGGGAATTTTTAAAAATTAAGGCATAATCACCGAAAGATAAAGAGAACGGGGGAGGAGATAACAGCAACAAAATGTGGAAGCGGAAAAGCAGAAGGAAAGGTGGTAGCTGATGCTATAGGCCCAAGAGAGCGTATCCTAGGTCAGCTGAGAAAAATCTGGGGTCCGCTGCAGAAACTCAGGGGAAAAGGCAGTGCTCAGAGCAGGAAGACAGATGGAAAATGTATTTAGGAAGCAGTGAGAAGCCCAGAATTCCTCCCCATTCCACACAGCTGGGCGACTGCCCTGCCCTAGCCCAGACAGAGGCCTGAGGCTCGTTCCTGGGACAAGGTTAGACACAGGGGTGCATGGGGCAGTTACATCCTCAACGCTGAGAGCCCTCCAAACCTCTTCTCCAGCTCAACACCTACATAGATAATTTTGATAGAAATAAAAACTTGTTAAAATCCATTAAAAAAAAAAAAGAACTGGAGAAAACCATAATCTGAAAGGATACATACACCCCAATATTCACTGCGGCTCTGTTTACAATAGTGAAGACATGGAAGTAACCTAAATGTCCATCAACAGATGAACGGATAAAGAAGATGTGGTGCATATATACAATGGAATATTACTCAGCTGTAAAAAAAAAAAAGAATGAAGTAATGCCATTTGCAGCAACATGGATGGACCCAGAGATTATCATACTAAGTGAAGTAAGTCAGACAGAGAAAGACAAATATCATATGATATCACTTATATGTGGAATCTAAAAAAATGGTACGAATGAACTTATTTACAAAACAGAAATAGAGGGACTTTGCTGGTGGTCCAGTGGTTAAGACTCTGCGCTTCCAATGCAGAGGGCATTCGGTCCCTGGTCAGGGAACTAAGATCCCACATGCTGCGCTGCATGCCACACGGCGCGGCCAAAAAAATAAATTAATTAAATAAAATAGAGGGGATATGTGTGTATAACTGATTCACTGTACAGCAGAAACTAACACAACATTGTAAATCAACTATGCACCAATAAAAATTAAAAAAAAAGAAAAGAAAAGAAATGGAAACAAAATGCACAGTACCAATACTGGGATAGTCTTTTTTCAGTTTTTAACTTGTTTCACATTTAAGCCCAACTAAACTTCTTTTGGGAGAGAAAAAGGGCAGCAGGACTAAACAGGACACGTGGTGGATGCGTTGGACAGTGGAGAGCAGCCCAGGGGAAGGGGCATCATAAGGTAGACGAGAGACTTGGGAGGGAAAGAGGGAGGGTGTACGTGTTATGGGGAGAGGAGGGCACCTCTTAATCACGAGGGCCGCTGAAGGGGAGATCCAGGCCAGCTGACACCGAGACGCTCTCGAGGTCAAGGCTCCTCAGAAGCATCACCCTGAAATGTGCTGGCTTGCACAGCCGTCTCAGTCACCAGAACCCTCACCTGCCGTGTAAACCACCTTCCAGAGAGGGGCAGTTCTGCGTCCTGAACATACCACTGAGGTGTGACCCTAGCGGCACAGCAGGCTTACCTCGGGAGCATTTCTGAATCTCTGATAGTTATTATTCCAAACCTTACCTGATGCAACTCCCTAACACTGCTTTCCCCTTTTAAGTTTGGTTGGTCAACGTAGTGGGGAAATAAATCCCACTCCCACACTCAGCAGCCATCGCTCTGTACCCAAGCAGCCAAGGCCACCCTTTCACGTCACCCACGCCCCCTCCCCAACAGGGCTGCCTGGCCCCTTACCTGTCTCTGCATTTCTTCAATCTGTCTTTGGGGGATGCTCTGCAGAATACTGTACACATCTGACATCTTTTCTTCTGGCACAGCCACTGATGCTCTAGAGACAAGAGCAAAACAACTGATGGACGCGCAGCCCTGCACACAAAGCACTGCTACGTACATTTCTTGTTTAATTCTCACAAGCAGAAGCAACAACACCCCAAACTACCCTCAGCCCCACAGTCCTTGCAGTGAGTAGTCCCTCTTCTTTGCCCCCTTCTCAGGGCCGACCAGCTCAGAGGAGCTCCCACCAGCTCCATCTCTCAGCTCCCCATCACCACTCCATTGATCTCCCATCCTCCGTCCACTCCCCACTGTGCTTCAGCCACAAAGGCACCCTCTCAGTCTCCTGAACATACCACACTCTGCCTAACCACAAGGGCTTTGCGTGTCCAATTCTGCCCACCTGGTACTCTTCTTCACTCTTCACTGCCCGCTCTGAATTAACAATGACTCTTCTCCTTTAGCTATATTCCCCAATCCATTCATTTACTCGGCATATATTTATGGAGCCCCTACTATGTGCTAGGTCCTGGCAATACAACAGTGAACAAATCAGACACGGAAGGAAGGCCAGGGAGTGAGAGGACCAGGGGAATACCCGAGGGAGATCATTCCAGAAGGAACAATAAGCAAAAGGCCCTGAGGAAGCAGGGTGTTGGGAATGCTCCAGCAACAGCAAGGAGGCCAGTGTGGCAGGAGCACAGTAAAGAAGGTGGAGAATACCAGGCACTGAAGAGAAACAGGGGAGGGAGGGTCACAGCAAAGCCTCTGGGGCCTCCCTGGCCGTTTAAGGACTTCCGCTTTCACTGAGATAGAAAACCACAGAAGGTGTCAGGAAAGCACGGCATGATCTGGTTATGTTCCAACAGGATCATTCTGCCTGAAGTGTTAGAACAAACTACAGAAAGCAGGAGCGGAAGCATGGAGAACAGCTGGGGCCCATTGCATGGTCCAGGCAAGGGATGCTAAGAGGGAGGAAGTGATGAAAGTGACGAGGGAGCGGAGCCAGCAGGACGTGCCACCAGAGTAGAGATGGTGGGCAAGGGAGAGAGGGCTCGATGACGACTTACCCTTCATGGATTCAGCAGAGTTGGTCATTATATTTGTCTAAGTTAATTTATTAAAATCTGAGACCCCCTCCGCCCACTAGCCTAGTCCATTAGGATGGAACCACGTCTGGTCCCACTCACCAGCATATCCCGAGCACCTGGCATATTGCCTAGCACAACTGCACTTAATAAATACTTGTTAAATAAGTAAATGATTTCTACCATACAGATGGGAAAACTGAGGCTCAAAAAGATTAAATGATTGGCAAGATCACAAAGCTAGCCAGTAACAGAGCTGATTATCTGAACCCCAGTCTTTTGGCTTCAAATCCAGAGCCCTCCCACCACTTATCCATAATTACAACTACCCAAGCACATCTAGATCCTCGTAGGAATGAGTATCTTCTCAGACTCAGCTCAGGGTCACTGCCTCTGAGAAGCCCTACCCAAGCCCACAGCCAGCAAGGGTATGTGTCTCTTCCTCCCTCTCCAAGGATCCCATCCAGCCAGGGCTGCATCTCAGCTCTGCATCTGGTAATCACAGGCTTACCTGTCTATCTCCCACCACTGGACTAAGAGCTTCTCAGAGGCAAGACCTGACCTTGATCATCTTTGTATCCCCATACCCAACACAGTACCTGGCAAAGAGAGGGTGCTCAATACATATTTCCACAGATGAATAAGTGACTGGAAGTGGCTCATCACTTCTCCAGGACACAGAGAATCATACACCCTCCTCCTCCAGGCTAAACTGGGCTCCCTCCCTGTTCTGGGTTTCCACAGCCCCCCTGCATGCATCTGTTACAGCATTTATCATACAACATTATAATTGTTGGTTTGTCTTCCCCACTGGATTCTCACCTCCTTAAGAGCAGAGCCTGTATTATTCACGAGAGTCTTTCCAGTAAATGTGAGATAAATGAATGTACACATGAATGAATGCTACTTAAATTGTTCAAATACCTGTGGTGACCAGGCTTGAACATGATATCAAAAAAGGTGGGAGAGGGCTTCCCTGGTGGCGCAGTGGTTGAGAGTCCGCCTGCCGATGCAGGGGACACGGGTTCGTGCCCCAGTCCGGGAAGATCCCACATGCCGCGAGGCGGCTGGGCCTGTGAGCCATGGCCGCTGAGCCTGCGCGTCTGGAGCCTGTGCTCCGCAACGGGAGAGGCCACAACAGTGAGAGGCCCGTGTACCGGGGGGGGAAAAAAAAAAAAAAAAAAGGTGGGAGAGGACAAAGCAATTAAGCATTTGAGGCAAAGACAAGCCTGAGAGGTATGTACAAAAGGAACTCGTTTTCAAACACCTTTAACCTCCAAAGTCCTGGGGAAATGAAACAACAAGAGACGAGCAGACTATTCCATGAAGCACAGCACTGACAGTCACATCCAGGCAGGACCCACAAAGCACAGCACTGACAGTCACATCCAGGCAGGACCCACGCGTGTCCATCCGTCCACTGGGAGTGCTTCCAAGCTTTCACCCGTGTGCAGGCGCTCCGCCTCCAGCCAGTACTTTATGCAAATTCAACAGACTCTAGAGCAGTGGTTCTCAACTGTGGCTAGAAATCAGAATTGCCCATGGAGCTTCAAAAGTCCTGAGGACAAGGCCCAGGTATGTGTTTAAACGTTCTTCCGGTGAGTACACTCTACAGTCACAGCTGAGAACCGCTGCTCTAGGTCAAGGGTAAACGGCCAGATGGTAAATATTTTAGGTTTTGCAGGCCATGTAATCTCTGTCATTTTAAACTACAGTACTCAACTCTGCCACTGTCACTCAAAAACAGCCAAAGATCATGTGTAAATGAATGGGTATGCTGTGATTCAATAAAACTTTATTTACAAACACTGGCACCCAGCCATATTTGGCCCAAAGGCCTGTTGGCCAACTCTGGCTCCAGGCCAACAGACTAACTCTCCTTATGGAAAATATAGCAAAAACAGTCTGAAGGAGTAGTTCTCCAACCTAGCTATGCGTTACAATTGCTGGGGGGACTTTTAAAATCTAATCCATGCAGGACTCCTGGTGTAAAGTTTATCAGAAGGTAACACCCACCTCTTCCAGTCAAGAACTTCAGAGAAAGGCAAAATGTAGGAGTCTGCAATGATAACTGGGACACAGCCGGCCCGTAACACGTCACTCAACACCGCCTGGCCCAGCCGAGCTCCTCGAAGGACCACACAAAAAGTAGCCTCCTGCAGGAATACAGGCAGAGGGAGGGATTACATACCAGTTTCGCTGATCCACTTACTCTGATCCCCGCAGACCACAAAGTTCTCTCAAGGGCTGAAGCCAAGCAACACCAAAAATGCTAAAAGGTAACAGGTCACACCAGTAAGACTGAAAAGCTTAAGTGGCCGTGATGTTCCGGTTTTCCACTCTTCAGTGTCAGAGCAGTGCTTCCACTGCTGGCATTCTGAAAATGTTCACAACCCACGTCTAGGTCTTCCTCTGGATACTCAACAACGTGACTTTGCAAGGGCTGGATTCTTTCAGTCCTAGTGTGCTGTGTACACACACTGTGGCACAGTGGCTGCACAGCGCTCAGAATACTTACCTCCGCCTACCTTGTTATAGAGTTATTTGGTCTGGGTCTATCAGTCTCCCTAGAGGATCCCCTAAATAGAAAGTATCATATCTCCTTTTATCTTTCTACTCTCCATGGCATCTAGCAGTGTGCTTTGCACATAGAAGACATTCATTTCATGAATGCAATGCCTTAGAAAACATACTAAGACAGATTATGATCTATTTAGAAACAATCCATCGAACAAAAAGCAAAATCTCAAAAAATTTCTTCCTCGTTCACTCCCCCAAACTTGTACTCGTTGTGGGACACGTTTGGGAAAGTGAGAGATGTACAGAAGAAGAAACAGCTGCAATAAGTCAACCAAAATAAGAAAAGACCCTATCTCTAATACTCAGTTTCTCCCAGTTTTTGCCTCTTCAGGAGGAAAAAAAGTTAAAAAAAAAACCAAAACACTGTTTAATCTTTAAAGCTAGAGAAAAGGAAAGTTCAGAAAAAATATGAAGACACTCAACATGCCAAAATCCTCTAGGGATAAACCAGAAAACAGCAAGAGTGGAAAGAGGGCATCAGTCATGGTGGAGGTGCAGGTGGACAGCTCAGCTGGCCCCAAAGAGTCGGTGTCCAGATGCGGACACACGTGCTGATAACCATTTTTCCTGTCTAGACAAAGGTTACTATAAATACTCCTGCTCACATCACCACTGTTATCAGTCAGACATTCCAGAGGAGATGCAGCACTTTTTGAGTGAAAGTATTTTAACAATCTCAGCATGGGCCAGTTCTCTTTGGAGATTTAAAAAAAAAAAATCACACCAGCTCCTTGATATTTCTCCTTGAACTAACCTGTCTGTATTTTAAATATTTAAGTGAACAAAACTCAATTTCTCCTTTCCTAGCCTCCAGGCCCTTGGAGTGTGAAATATCCTGCTTATAAAACATCCCCAAAAGGACTACTCTGTTTCTGGTTATGGAAGCCCTGCCACTTCCACAATACCAGTAGGACACGCTAAGGGTGGCAAAAACACCAAGAGACAAAACGGTAACAAAAAATAAAAACCTCCCACTCAGGAAAAGCTGACCATGGCCTTGCGGGTTGGCACAGTCAGAGGATACAAGCTGCAACTTAGAGAAGGAAGTTTCTCTGGGCTGGATTATGAATACAGTGATAAAAGCAAAATACATATGCCTGCTTTGTCTATATGGCTTTTTTGTAAATCTATGGGATTTGTGCTTTTGCAGTAAGATGAATATTTGAAAGGAGTAGGAACGCTCATAGGCCAAACGGCTTTGCACAAACAGTACACAGATGTCAAAGCTCCTGGAGGCCCATGGCTGCAGTGAAGAGCAGTCTGTGTCTTCCTCTCCCCTTGGGGAGCTCTGCTAGCTGAACATGGGAAACACCTGTCTGTTGGGGTCAGTTTCACCTTGCAGATGTGACCTGTGCCGAGCCCCGAGAAAGGTGCCAGATGGCACTCACCTGCAGCACCTGTGGGTAATCGAAGACCTGGTGCTTGTGGCAACGCTTTCGGGCAGCGGGGATGCCCTCGGAGAGGTTGGTGCACTTGTCCAGGACCAACGCCGCTTCTCCGTGTCTGGCCTGGAGGGCGGCCAGCTCCTCTCTGTACTCGGGATGCAGAGCCATCTGGGACGACAGGAGGAAGTACCGCCGTGGCCTACGAAGGACAAAACGAGGGACTGGGACCTTGCAGCCGCTGTGCGAGTCAAGGTGAGACCAACTTTGATATTAAACTTAATGGCAACAAGCATTTTCTCACCCTTCTTTATTCACATCCTTGACTTTTTGGGAAATTATACTCTGTGGCATTGCTGAATATTTAAAATATTATACAATCGAAGAAAGCAATCTATGACTCACTCACATGCTGAAGCATCATGCCGTCATTAAAGATTTCATTTGGGAAAAGTTCTTAATGTTTTGAGGAAATGCTTATAATATGCCGAGCTAAGGGAACATGCTTTACGTGTGTGTGTATGTATATGTGTAAAGACAGAAACTGACTGACTAGTTGATTATTTGGAAGAACATCAAATGTTATCATTAGTTCTATATGAGTTCTCTGCTCTGAAAAGGAACTGAGAGCGGGCTGCATCTTTCAAACAGGAGAACAAGGGGTCTTAATGGACAGCAGTGGCTGTGAACAGAATAGGTGAAAGACTGCTTCTGGCTGTTGAGTGTCACCCTATGCCACTCAACAGCCCCATCCTCAAGGCCACATGGACTCAGGAAGACCAAATTGGTCACTGAGAACAAGTGGAAAAAACCATCTTCACCAAGGGATGGAACCAGTCTCAACATCTGGATAGCAAGGATGCTTACAAGAAAATGGAGTGAAAGCAGGATTTCCAAGAATCTAGCGCCATTTAAATCTCCACGAGAGACAAAACGTGAGCACAAAGTGAGTAAGCCAGGAGTTGGGGGAAGATTCTGGGGAGACCAGATGGTAAGTAATTCCCTCCCGCAGGCAGACAGGTTACAGAGCATAAACACGACATGGGCTGATGGACCAGCAGGGATCACTGTAGAAGAAAGGAAGAACATAAAGCAGGTTCCAGAGGAAATGAAACCCTCATCAGACCTAGAAGCAGGACTCATTTAAATCTACCTCAAACTGGTACAGACCAGGGAAAATACTGAAGATACACCTCTCTAGGTACTGCCACCAGGCAAGATAACAGGAAGCGATGCATAAGGAACAACCCAAAGGCTACAGTCTGAACCCCACTCCCCACCCCACCGCTTTCCTTCTTGCTTTGGGAGAAAGAAAGGGTAATTGTTTCATTTTTCCATTGTTTCTCAGACTTATCTGGAGGGTCCAGCTGGAGAACACCGTATGCATCCACCCATGGACAAAGAATAATCATTCTCTAACGGAGAAGGTGTCACCTTCCCAAGCATTAAGCTTCATGCCCAAAAGACACAGAGCAGTGATTGAGAAGGTGAACACTCTCCCTGCCAGCAGTTCAGCTCAACAGAGCAGCACTCACCATAGCTGTGCATGGCTCTCAAATCCTCAGAACCATTTCTTCTGGTCATTTCTTTCTACAGCTGAACTAAAAGCAAAGGGTATTGCCCACACCACAGGGAGGAAAGAAAGGGACAAGCAGATTCCCTAGAACTTCACTGTCCAACAGCTGTTAGCCTCGTGAGACCATTTAAATCCATTAAAATTTAAAATCCAGTTCCTCAGTCACATTAGCCACATTTCAAGTGCTCAACAGCCATATGTGGCCAGTGGGCACCTGACAGCACAAATACAGATCATCTCCTCACTGAAAGTTCTATTTGAGAAAGCTGCCCGGGACGGTAGTGCAGGCCCAGAGCCCGGGGTAGAGGCAAGCAGAGGTAAGAGAGACAAGGAACAGCAGCCCGTCAGGGAGATAGTGTGGATCAGCTGTATCGACTGGTTTCTCTCATCCTGGGCAACTTCCCCCTAGATCACGTTTTATTGAACAATACACTGTATATTTACAGCCAACAGTATTCCTTCTAGCCACTGAAACAGACTCTTGACTTCTACTCCCAGCCCTGAGCCTCAGTTGTTTTTCCTTTGTAAAAGCACTAATGTTCAGAGGGATGACTTACGATGGGAAGGATCACATACAGGGAGCACCCTCAGATCACCTCAAAGGGAAGACCACCTCCATTCAGAGTATTTCTGTAATCAAACTCGTCTGTTTAAACAGGAGGAAGATTTACAGTCAAACTCTCAAGACAAGCATGGAAACCACCTTAACAATTAAAGCCATTTGAAAATGAAATGAACTGTCTTGTGAGGTGCTGAGTTCTTTTTATTACAAATCAGAAAACTTTTCATTAAGAAGTAATAGCAAAAGGTATACATCAAGTTAGAGATGAACGGCCTCTAAAGGTCTTTCCAATTCCCAAGACACTGGTTCTACGGTGGATGTCATGGAGCACTGGGACTTGCTGGATATTTCTGGAGATTTTCTATTTAAGTAACATAAAACTGGTGCTCCGGGCTGCTAAGAACAAGAATAGACATGTTGGTATCCAAGGGGGTGTCCATGCAGGAGGATGTAGAGTGCTGGAGTCCTGGAGGGAAGAGGGTGCTTCTGCACAGCGGGGGTGGCCCGCCCACAGGGAATGCTGAAGTCTTAGTTGGGGGAGAGCTTCTACTTGGGGGAAGAGCAGGGAGGTGGCCTGGCACAGAGTACGAGATCCCTAAAAGAGTGACAGGGGAAGGGGTAGAGAGGTAGTTATGGCCTCCCAGCATGGGCTGCTGAGACCAGGTGAGGTTAGGAGGGCATCCGGGCAGCCCAGGAGAGTGTTAGAGGCCGGGCAGGCTGAAAGGGCGGGGGAGGGTGATGGCAAGAGTAGCATCACTCCAGTGGGGCGGTGGGGGGCAGACCCAAGAAGGGTGAGGAGAGTATCTGTCCTGGGGCGATGGGGGGAGCAGGAGCACTGCAGGAGGATCAGAGTCCAAGTGGGCGTGGAGAGGGCATCTGTGCAGTGAGGGGCAGTGGCAGCAATGCGACAGAATTCTGGTCACATACAAGAGGGTTGATCAAATAAGATACTGAGGATAAGGGGAGCCAGATTTCTCACTGTCAGAGAAGGGAATTACAAATATGTAAAGAGAGGGAATTCCCTGGCGGTCCAGTGGTTAGGACTCCGTGCTTTCACTGCCGACGGACCAGGTTCGATACCTGGTTGGGGAACTAGGATCCCGCAAGAGGCGCAGTGGAGAAAAAAAAAAAAAATATATATATATATATATATATATATATATGGAAAGAGAGAAAACCAGAATGCCCCTGCAGTGTTGGATGGAATTGAAGACACCGATATGAATGCACGGTTTTCAATACATGTAGACACACACACACACACACAGAGAGAGAGAGAGAGAGAGAGAGAGAGAGAGAGAGAGAGAGAGAGAGAGAGAGAAAGAGAGACAGAGGAAGAGAGATCCATCTATATAGACAGAGAAATAAATACAGATGCTAACATGTGGTGCTCAAAGAAACTCTTGAATAAAGAAAGACTCTGGGTTGGATTTCACTGTTAAGAACACAGTTCTATTTTTAGACACTCAGCCACCAGGCTCCCTGGGTCCCCACCTACCACTACCATTTTCTACATAAATGTGCAGATGTGAACAAGAATCTAAAAATGTTCCCCCTGCATGCATGCTGGCTCTCCCTGACCTGGCAGATGGCTGGTTGATGGAGTAGGCCCATTTTAGTTTTAAGCAAACAAAATCTTAAGGTGGATTTGTTTTTCTTTCAAGGATTAAAATTACCAGCTACGACTTTCATGTTTCCTCCCAGCAGTGCTGATATCGAAGCTTAAGTAAAATCATGCTGAGAACTTGAAGTCTCCCTCAATAGTAACAGTTGTAAACTCCCAATTTAGTTCCTTTTAGAGAGAAAATGACAAGAATTCCAGCTGAGGCCAACACAGCTGTGAGAAGAAGCTATCAATAGCAGCAGTCCTCAGCTTCCCATTGAAAAATATTGAGAGAGATTTAAAATAAAAACAAAGCTCTTACTTCTCTATGCAGCCCTCAAGAGATGTGGGAATTCCCTTAAAAAGCAACTCTCACAAAGAGCAACAGATCCCAAATGTTGCCACGAGGTCACCCACACTGCCTCCTCCGAAGTCCCTAGAAAGTGTGATGAGTCTGGAGCCTGTCTTTGCTTTGCTTTGCTTTTTTCCCCCTTTTTTTTCAGAGAGAGAGGAGTGTTGTTTGTAAAAGAAACACAACTGCAGGGCCAGACTGCAAAACCGGTGGGGAAATGGAGAGGGTGGGTCCGAGTTGGGCGTAGAAATCCACCCCTTGGCCAGCAGGGGGAGGACCACGCCCATCGCAGCCTTTAGTGTCCTTCTGCTGCCCTTGAAGGTAGAGCGCTACTCTATCTAGTTACTGAACCTCAGAAGTTTAGAAATCAACTGCAGCCTTAAGCCATCTAAAGATCTTAATTTCAGCCTAGTTATACATAAAAATTAGAGATTACGTTACCAAGAGAATACCACCGAGAGAACAGCCTGTAAATCTTTGAAACTACTCTTTGAAGGTAATTACTGTTCAGAGTGGTTTGCTCTCCTTTGTTTATCTTCACTGAATCTTTTCCTTTCGGTATGTTTTCTTCCCTGGATTAAGTCTGAAGGGAAGTGACAGTCCTAAACCAATATAAGAGAGCTAGGGACGTCCCTGGTGGCGCAGTGGTTAAGAATCTGCCTGCCAATGTAGAGGACACGGGTTCGAGCCCTGGTCCAGGAAGATCCCACATGCTACACAGCAACTAAGCCCGTGCACCACAACTACTGAGCCTGCACTCTGGAGCCCAAGAGCCACAACTACTGAGCCTGTGAGCCACAACTACTGAGCCCATGCGCCACAACCACTGAGCCTGCGCTCTAGAGCCCGCCAGCCTCAACTACTGAGCCTGTGTGCCACAACTACTGAAGCCCGCACACCTAGAGCCCATGCTCCGCAACAAGAGAAGCCACCGCAATGAGAAGCCCGTGCACCACGACGAAGAGTAGCCCCCGCTCACCACAACTAGAGAAAGCCCGCGCGCAGCAACGAAGACCCAACAGAGCCAAAAATAAATAAATAAATAAATTTATTTATTTTCAAAAAAAAAAGAGAGAGAGAGCTAGATTATACTCAAGAGATTACACGATAAAGAGAGTTTTATCCGAGCAGTCTTAAGAAAGAGGCCCAAGGCAGCTGAGCCGGCCTGCCAGACTCGCTCCTCACCTACTCACCCTGTCTCGCCCAGGCTTTCTCGGCCGCAGCACTGCCGACATTTGGACCCAATGATTCTTTGTAGTGAGGGGCTGCCCTGGGCATCGTAGAGATTTAGCGGCATCACCGGCCTCCACCCACTAGATGCCTGCAGTACCTTGTGCAGAACAGAGTTAACACAGCCTGACGCCTCTCTTTTTCGAAAGGCTGGCCCTTCGTTCCCAAAAAACCCTGGGCGCTGAATCTCTAACGAGCTTAGCTGGTGGGCAGCATTTCACATGGTTGTCACAACTTGGTGCTGGGGGAAGTAAGCCCCTCCTGTGTGATGCCAAGGGGAGAGCACCCTTGGAAGCCTGCCCCTGGTTTCCCTGGACTTCACCCCATGTGCCTTTGCTCTCTGGGGACTGTGATATACATCCTTTTGCTGTAATAAATCATAGCCACGAGTAGGACTACACACTGAGTCCTGTGGGTCCTCCTGCAAATCATCAAAATTGGAGGTGGTCTTGGGGACCACTGACACACCCCCTCAGTCACGACAGTCAAAAATGGCTCCACAGATTGCCAAATGTCCCCGTGGAGGGACAAAATCAACCTCCCTCCCCTGCTGAGAACCACCAGCCTGGGCACACTTGGCCCAAATAGGCCTGCAATAAAACTTTGATTTGAACTGAAGTGAACAGAACTCAATTGAATTAAATAATCTCCAGAACAACAGGAAAAGAAAAGGGAAAAGAAACAAGGTTTAAAAAAAAAAAACATTTAAAAATCACACAATTGATTTCAAGTAAATGCTCACAGAAGCAGCAAGCAGAGGAGTAAACCTTTCTTCAATTTCAAGTGACTTTTCTCTATTCATTAGTTATTCAAAGCTAGTGCTACATAAATATGCCAAATTCAGATCCTAGGTACATGAGAGAAACTTGTACTGCCCCAAAGGGTACCAGCTGGACTCACACAGATCACCCTTTCTCAACTTATGGAAATCCAGCCTCAAAACACGGCATTGAACTATATCAGTTCCTCCAGTCTACAAATTCTCTATAGATTTATTTTTGTGCTTTCATCTTGATGATCAAAAAAATTAGTATAGGCAAATCTTTGCTCATATTTAATGATGTATACTACTAAAAATTTTTCAACGTCCAAGCTTGTATTTGATGGGCTAATGAGAGGAGAAGGAAGACCTAAAATGTAAATAATGCAAAGCAAGTACACAAGGGTAAAATCTAAGTGATGGGTATACAGGTGTTCACCATAAAATTCTTTTAACTTTGCCGTCTGCTTGAAGATTTTCATAAAAATGTTGGGGAAAAAATACAAATCATGCATCTGTACCAGATGAAGATAATAATGTCAGTATATTATAACAATATACTACATAAAGGGAAGCTTCCTAGCGGCTCAAACAGAAAAAGTGGCAGGAAGAAGTACATCATCACCCAGCATGCAAAGTACAGGCATGCTAAACGCAGAAGTCCCATAATTAACGCCATATTCACCTTGAGAGATGCAATTCAGTTTTAAAGAAAAAGGCTCAGCTGTGACATTATGTTAATCTGACTGTTATTAGTTTTGTAGATTTGTCTGTATTTAATTTGTAAATTTGTTTTAGTTTTGTTGTTGTCTAAGTACAAAGCAGCTTAGATTGTTTTTTATTTGTACTTATTCAAGTTGCCCTACTTAAAAAAGCAATTAAAATGCAAGGGATCTTGAACAGCCAAAAGCAAACAAAAATAAAACCCCTGGAAAAGAAGAACAAAGTTGGAGGACTTACATTTACCACTTACTACAAAACTGCAGCAATCAAGACAATGTGGTAGTGGCATTAGGACATATAGACCAATGGAATACAATTGAGACTTCAGAAATAAACCCATATATCTACAGCCAGTTGATTTTCAACAAGGGTGCCAAGATCATTCAATGGGAAAAGAACAGTCTTTTCAACAAGTATGGATAAGACAACTGGATATCCACAAGGAAAAGAATGAGGGTGGACCCCTACCTCATACCATATACAAAAATTAACTCAAAATAGATCAAAAACCAAAATGTAAGAGCTAAAACTATAAAATGCTTAGTAGAAAACACAGGTGCAAATCTTTGTGGCCTTGATTAGACAATGGTTTCTCAAGTATGTCACCAAAAATGCAAGCCACCAAAGGAAAAATAGAAGCTTCATCCAAATTAGAAGCTTTTGTGTATCAAAGGACACTATTAAAAAAGTGAAAAGACAACCTACAGAATGGGAGAAAACATGTTCAAATCATATATCTAATAAGGATCTAGTATCCAAAATGTACAAGAATTCTTACAACTCAACAATAAAAACACAACCCAATTTGAAAATGGGCAAATGATTTGAATAGACATTTCTCCAAACACAGGATATAAATTTTCATAGCCAATAAGAACATGGAAAGGTACTCAGCATTATTAATTAGAGAAATGCAAATCAAAACCACAATGATACCTCTTCACATCTGCTGGTGTGGCTAGAATAAAAGACAGGTAATAACAAGTCTTGGCAAGGTTGTAGAGATATTGGAACCCTCCCTCATACCTTGCTGGTGGGAATGTAAAATGGTACAGCTGCTTCAGAAAACATTCTGGCAGCTCCTCAAAAAGTTAAACAGAGTGAACATATGACCCGGCAATTCCACTCCTCAGTATATACCCAAGAGAAGTGAAAACATATGTTTACATAAAAGCTTGTACATGAATGTTCATAGCAGTATTATTCACAATGGCTAAAAAATGGAAATTACCCAAATGTCCATCAACTGAAGAATGGATAAACAAAATGTGGTATATCCATATGATGAAATATTAAGTCAAAAAAGGAATCAAGTATTGGTTCTATTCTACAAAATGGGTAAACCTTGAAACCACTATGCTAAGTGAAAGAAGGCAGACACAAAAAGTCACATATTGTATGACTACATTTATATAAAATGGAAGGCAAATTGGTTGTTGTTGCTAGGAACAGGGGGCGTGAAGTTTGGGGGCAGGGATAGAGTGACTGCTAGAAGGTAGTGGGTTTATTTGGGGGATGCTGTAAACGTTCTGGAATTAGACAGTAGTGATTAGACGATAGTTGTACAATTTTGTGAATATACCAAAAAACACTGAATTGTACGCTTTCAGTGACTTTTATGGAATATGAATTATATCTCAATTGAAAAATAATAAAATAAATTAAGTCAACTCTGGGAGTCCACTAACACAGGAAAATCCACAAAGATGATCTAAGCAGCAAGTTCATGAACCATTCAGACTTTTTTTTTGCACTTGCCTAATGGTAGAGAAAAACATATTTCAAGCTCTCCTGGGCTTTATACATTGTCTACAAAAAGTTGCTATGCCTAAAGGAAGTTCCAGAATTTGGTTCTGGGCCACATGGGAACACATATACAAGAGTGAAATGTCTTCTCTTTGGGAAAGTTCCCTTATTTCTCAAAGAACCCATAAAGGCTTCTAAGGGGAAGTTGGGATGCTTCAATAATGGTTCTAATGTTCTGTGAGCAAACTACTTCCTTGAGACTCATTTCTGACACCAAATGCTATGTGTGGGTTTGTAGATCTCATCCAGCACGTATAACATTTCTGGTGTGGCAATATACAAATCAGTCACCTTCATATTTTACATGAGCACTTGTCACAAAAGCAAAGGATACTATTATCATCATGTTTGTTTAAAGCTCACTGATATGCTCATCATGAATTAGCACAATTTTTAAACAGGCTACAGCAAAAAAAAAAAAAAAAAAAATTTAGATAAAATACCCTGCACATCCATACCATCAGCCCTTCTCATTTCCTCGCTCACGTATCAGAAATATGACCCAATTATGTGCCAGGCACGGGGGACGTGGCAGTTCAAAACAAGACCTGGCTGAAGCTTACAAAATCAAAGATCCAAAACAGATAAGGTTTAAGCAAGTGGTTACAAGGGCATAATGAGGGTAACTAGGAGGAGTGCCATTCCAGGGGCCAAAAAGTCCCCCTGACTAAGTGGTATTCAAGTTGAAATCTATAGGACAAGCAGGCCATTACTCTGATGAAAATGAGGAAAAGGATTTCCAGACAATGGAGAGTGTTTACAGCCCAGAAAAACAGAGAGCAAAGCTTATTCTAAGAACTAAAAAAAAAAAACAAAAAAAAGAAAAAAGAAACAAAAAAATCTAGAGATGGAGACAGTGGTCGTGTAGTCGAGGGTCTTGAAAGACATTTTAAGGAGTCTCGGCTTCCCAAGAACAATGTGATGCCAACAATCAAACTGGAGAACAGCGAGCCCAGAGGCAGAAGACCAAAGAGGAAGCCGTTTCAGCAATCCAAAGGAAGGACGACAGTCACCTGGTATAGGGTGGGTGCAGAGAGATGGAGAGGTAGACAGATCTAGAAAATATTGAATACTTAGGATGTAGAATCAATAGGACTTCTTATTCTGATACAGGAAGTAAGGGAGAGGAAAGAACTGATGACACCACATAGATTTCTGATTGGGGAAGCCTGGTAGACAGCACTCAAAATTGACTGAGAGAGAGAGAGAACTGAAGGATCAATAAGGTTGGGGTGAGGCAGGGAAATGGTAGACTCAAAGACCCTGGCCTGTAATCGATGCTCTGGCTCTCACCAGCATCTCCCAGCACACCCTGTTTTGCAGAATGCTCCTCACCCTGGTCCTTTCTCTGGAAGTTCCACCTCGGCTGACAGAGGACTATAGACAGGAATGCTGACATCGTAGCCTTGCCGGTAAGTCCATGTAGAAAAGCCACCACCAGCCAACAGTGCCCTGAAAGCAAAGGATTTTGTCAAATGATGAGAAAGAGAGAAGGTCTTCATTCTGATAAGCTCTGTGGAAAGGGGTAATTGAATATTCATAACAATATCAACCACAGCTAACGTTTACCAAGTCCGTTTTCTATAAAGACACTGTGCTAAATGTTGTACAATCACACCTGCTGGACATTAGCTGCATCCTATTCCTGAGTCACCACCCTTCCTCTGGGATCCTAAGTAGTCTTTCCTTACTTTCCATGTTTTAAAATACATCACAGCCAGGAGGACTCCCTTTGAACAGCCCCTCTGTCACCTCATTCAGATCCCATTCACCTCTCCCAAAAGTCACACCCAACTCTTAAACACACTTACAATAACAGCAATAATAATAGGTCTGTACAGGACAACTGGCTGGGGAAGTCACTTACCAACCCCACTGACTGGAATCTCAGGGGACAATGGACAAAGAAAGCAGTGGTGACAGCAAAGTATCACATCTCATGCTGCCTACACCCCAGCCTCTCTCCAATTCCCGCCCCGAGCAGTTCTTTCCACTGTCGTCCCAGAGCTACGTGTGCATCATGTAACCTCTACCAGCTCTCACCATCCATTCCGGCTACTCAGTCTTATTAACCCAATTCCATCTATAGGAAGCAGAATCCAGAACTGGACCTTCAGTGCTTCTCTGGCAGTCTGTATGCACAAGCTTTTATTCTCCTTAGTTAGAAAGCCAGGAAGACTCTGTTTTAATTGGATCCAGCAAGCAGTACAATGACACTTCATCAGAAAGGAAGCAGGTGTATATCAACTTTTACGGTTATTCTGTCCCTGGGGCTGCAAACCCATCAAATCACTTACTGGGGCAGAGTGACGCCAGTTCCATGCACCGCACAGCCTGAGCCAAAGTGTATGAACTGAAAAGCCACATTCTGTGCCATCCTGATTGCTACCAATCCCCTCCCTGCTCGGATGACAGCCTACATTCCCTTCTAACGTGACCAGTGTAAGTTCAAAGATTTTCAAACCACCCCTGGAAATCCCAGTCTGTTTGTTTAAGCTTTAGGAAACCAGGAATTGGTCAGGGAGGTAACGTGCAGGCTAAAAACCTCTCCAGCTGCCAGTCCACTACGTAAGACTCAATAACTAGCCTTCATATCAACATACGGTCTTATTTTTCTTGACTGGCGTTCAGCAATGAATCCGTCCAACACGGATTTGGGTGGGTTCCATGACCATGATGGCAAGCAGACTGCATGGGTCCCCACAACCTATGTGCAGAGAAGCAAACACTGATCCAACATATAGGCACCAAGCAGTCCAGGTAAGCCAGGGTAGTGGGTGACGAGGTACTTATACCCACACCGCAGAGGACAGGAGCACGTAGTGAGAAAGGAAGCAGGTGTACACGATGCCAACTTTTACTGTTACTCTGTCCCTGGAGCCCCAGGGGTAAGGGAGGGGGTTAAGCACTGGCAAGAGGAAAGCATGCAACCCGAAGCATGTCTCCTGCCACAGATCACACATGTGCAATCTGGTGTGTGATCTCAGGAACAGTCACCACTGCAATTAGTCAAACAAGCCGCACACCGGCCCTGCTGCTAAGACTTCAACTCGAAGTCCCTGTACCTTCTTCTGCCGAGCTTTCCCTAATATCATAATGGAGAAAAAATTCTAAGCCTCCCTTGTTTTACGGAACACGTGTTTTACAACGACTGAAAAGTAAATTTCTGAGAAGCACATTCTGTTTTCCCATTATGTATCCCCAAATCAGAGATCTGTTCCAAAGCCGCAAGAGACTGAATACAAACCTTGCAGCTAAGAAAGCATTACTATGACGACCACACTCACACCAGGCAAGGTGTTCTATCACTGGAAGTGTCACCAGCATCTTCAGCACTTTCCGGGACTTCCTGACTCGGGGACATCACCGACCCTCCTCCTCTCAGCCTGGCCTCGTGGACTCAGCATCCCTACCCTGGGTCTTTCCCAGACGCTCTCACAGCTCGCCTCCTCCCACGTGAGTATTCGCAGAGCCTGAACACAGTTCGTCTGCAAGTGTATCTTTTGCTTCCTTTTAATCAGGCCTGCAAATTCCTCAAATATAAAGCTTCACGTTTTAGGTTTTGCAAAAAAAGAAACTGACCAATTCTATTGATTATCCTTATTCGTTTACTGACTCAAACTGTAAAAAAAAAAAAAAAAATAATGAGACAAGTACATTTGAGCAATGGCTAGATATTTGGTGAATATCTGGTGATATTAAAGAACTACTGCTAATTTTTTTAGGCATGATAATAGTATTGTAGTTATATATATATATTTTTTGGCTGCATTGGGTCTTTGTTGCCGTGCGTGGGCTTACTCTAGTTGCGGTGCTACTCTTCATTGCCGTGTGCAGGCTTCTCATTGCGGTGGCTTCTCTTGTTGCGGAGCATTGGGCTCTAGGTGCGTGGGCTTCAGTAGTTGTGGCACGTGGGCTCAGTAGTTGTGGCTCGCGGGCTCTAGAGAACAGGCTCAGTAGTTGTGGCACACGGGCTTAGTTGCTCTGCGGCATGTGGGATCTTCCCAGACCAGGGCTCAAACCCATGTCCCCTGCATTGGCAGGCGGATTCTTAACCACTGTGCCACCAGGGAAGTCCCTGTAGTTATATATATATATATATTTTTTTTTTGGGGGGGGTATGCGGGCCTCCGTCTGCTGTGGCCTCTCCCATTGCGGAGCACAGGCTCCGGACGCGCAGGCTCAGCGGCCATGGCTCACGGGCCCAGCCGCTCTGCGGCATGTGGGATCCTCCCAGACCGGGGCGCGAACCCGGTTCCCCTGCATCGGCAGGCGGACGCGCAACCACTGCGCCAACAGGGAAGCCCCTATATTTTTTAAAAAGCTCTTATGCAGAGCCTCAAATGAAATGTTTACAGATGTAATGATATAACATCTGGGATTTGCTTCTAGATAATCTAGCGGGGAGTAGGTAGGAATACAGATAAATCAAGTTGACGATATCAAAGCTGGACAGTGGGTATGTGGGGCTCACTCTACTAGTTTCTCTCTTCTTTTATATAAGTTGAAAAGTTTCTGTAAGAAGTTTAAATAAATATACACCCATACGAAAGCAGAAATTTGTGAGAGATATGTGCAAAGAAAGGATAACAAAAATCGAAGGTAGTAATAAAATTACAGAATGTGTCTGAGAAAACAAAGATCAGTAAAGTCAGACATTGAAGAGGTATAATTGCTGTCATCTGAGTTAAAATAAAATGGGTATGTAAATATATATATATGTGTTTGACTATAAATCCATCAAATAAAGACTTGAAAAATACAAAGTGTTTGATAACAGTGATTACCTCTCAGTAAGACAGTAAAAAGAGAGGAGGATTTGAAAGCATATTTTTACATTTTACTCTTTGTACCCTTGCATATTGTTCCAATCTTGTACCAAGAAGGTATATGTGTATCATGTATAGGATTTTTAAAATCTGAAAGAGAAAAACAGATTCAAACAGCATAAAAGATGTATTGTCTGAGCTGACATTTGCTTCAGTCCTGGTCCTTGCATTTCCCTGAGTCAAGTAATTCTTAAATAATCACACCTAGGACTTTAGATTTCAGGGGAATCTTAGAAACAGTCTAATCTAGCCTGTCTGTTTTCTAATTTCTGAATAATCAGATGGGCAGCTCCTGCTAAAACCATTCTACACTCATGGTTCTTGCCTCCTCTGAATCCAGAAGCAAGGACAAAGGATAAGAAAAATTAACAAACAAATCTACTATCCTTACCCCAACCAGAAGACCACCTAGGCTTCAAAATGATATTTCCCACATGGAAAGATAAAGGAGGACTATACGATGATTCATTACTTGCTACAGAATTGCCTATAATCACTTACAAAAAATACATGCACAGGGAAAACGATTTAACCTTCCTGATCCTTAACACCTAAGTACCAGCAAGGACTTAAACTCTCTCCTGATTACCTGACACTCTGATGCAGAGAAATGAAACCCCTTTTAACGTGTGCACTTGATAAAAATAAAATCCTTCTCCCATGCAGATACGTATACCAAAATGTCAGCAAAAGTGAAATGTCCCAAACAGAAATAAGCCCTTCTCAAAACAAACCCAGAACCGCAGGTGAAGACATCGCATTCCTAAAGCTCTTTCCCTTCCCTTCTCTATCCTTTAAAGTATTTCACCTTCCCAGAACAACCAAACACATAAAACAGGAGCCCACTCAGGGACACTGCGGCTGAGAGCCAAATCAGGGATCACCTTGTGTTTAGCTGGTTTCTACAGAATTTGTGTGGCCTGACTGCCCTCTATCGTCCAAAATGGTTTCTACACCAAAGTTGAGGAATGGTCCTGAGGTGTGTCTTTTCTAGTGATAATTGTATTTCCAGATAGAAACTCAACACTGACTCTAGATAATCACTTAAAGCAAAGAGGGCTTAGATTTAATCTTCTGGGGAAAAGCAGTACTAAGTGTAGATTTTCATAAATGACAATGCTGGCCTCCCACAGCTGGCCTCACCTTTTTCAGTAACAATGATTTTTTAAGAGTTAAACATCAACTGTAATAAAGTTGGTTATAAATGAGTTCATATATGAACTTACAATAATCCTCTACCTTGAGTATTGCCCCGCACCCTCATGTTGGGCCCAAACTTTCTGCTCTCTTCAGAGCCTTGAACCCAGTGATAGGAGAGGAACCTTAAGCAGCACCTCCCTCCTGAGTTTTCCAGGAAGTGGTGCAGTCAATGCACAAAAGGGCCAATACACAGTAAGCGAGCTCCAACTGCAGTCGTGACGTCATGGCCGCCCCACACCGCATCTGCCTGTTCGGAAGTTTTATTAGGAAGGAAGGAAAGAAGCCCACTGACTGAAACAACAGAGAGTAAATGGTACTCAGAGTGCCCTCATTCCCCGGACGTTACAGGCTCCAATTACACATCCACGCCCTCTCCCCTCAGTAGCTGCGACTCTACTTCTGGCAAATGCTCCCAAATGTGGAGAAAGCTGACACAGGCCAGTGAGGAACCAGGCCCTGGGGGGGCTGGAGGAGAGGTTACACTCAGGAGAGCACAACCCAGACTAAGAAGACAAGACAAACTTTTAAGATGCCCCGCTGGAACCTAAGCTCCAACTGGTTTCCCCCAACAGACTTAGGCAGGTCTGATGCTTCTAGGTCTTGAGGAGGAAAAGGCCTAGGACAATTCTCCACTTTAACAAACAATTCTGGTTACAAAGTATGTCCCAGTGGGCTTAGAAATATGATTTCACATGAATGAAAGGGTCTTGCATTTACTTAATCCTCAGAACACTATCACGGGGACAGCCCCAAATATGCCTACCTGTCTCTGGGGACATCCAGGGCCGTGTTATAATCTGGGGGACCTCCAGGCAACATGTTGAATAGGAGGTGATTGGTTCCTCGATCCCACCTATTAAGAAATTAAACATGTAGGAGAATTCACACATCAACTATGAAGAAACAAAGACAAGTCAGTTTCTGGATGACAAGTAGTCTCCCCAACCCATAATAGGGCCTCGTCTCAGGAGTGCCTGGAGATCCCAACAGTGCATCAGGCACTGGCCTGGCTCCTTGAAGGTAAAGCTGGGGGATGTGCACTCCAAGCTTGTCCACTACAGAACTGCTTATGCTAATGAAAACCTGAACGCTACCTGAGTGCTCATCATTTGGTTACAGAAAGAAAAAATAAAATACAGAAGGACGGTTAAATACATTAGGGAACATGTGCAAAATGGAATACTATACAGCCCTTAAAATCATGTAGAACGGACAGATGAAGATGAAATTATCTGGAAATACATTCATGATAAACGAAGGGAAAAAGGCGGCAAGAGAACGTGTTTCGCTGTGTGATCCCATTCTGGACAAAAATGTTATATACACATGCATATGTATATATACTTTATACAAAAATGTATACATACATGCCTATGTATATGTTTTATACAAAAATGACTGAAAAGTAACAGCAAAATATTAATGATTATCTCTTAGAGGCAGGCTTGTGGAATGAACCTTACTTTCTCCTTTCTGCTTACCTGTATTTTCAGACTTTTTATAGTGAATGTGTATTATGTGAGTAATAAAGAAGGGAAAAAAGTGCTTAAATTTAAAAGGAAAAGCATGGGAAGCATCCTTAGCTTCGAAACGTTAAGAGGCTGGGAACCCACAGCAGTGGCACGGGAGGGCGGTACAGAGGCCAGGTGCCCAAAGCACCGGTCCTCCTACAAGTCAGTCGCTCATCCACTCATCCCCATATGAGATAAGAGACAAGCAGCCAGCCGGACACCAGCTCAGGAGAACCACTGGCTCTGCCCCTCCTTCTCTCTAGCTCCTGGAAGACCTGCTATGATACCTGGAGAGCTGGGCCAGCGCCTGCGCCGTCTCCTTCACGCGGAGCGCGTTCTGGTTGAGCAGGTCGATGGACGGGATGAACAGGCAGGCCCGGGTGATGTCCTCGGTGTAGTAGTCGCTGTCTGAGACGGCCGTGAGCAGCTCGTTGTACTCCTGGGAGATGGTGCTGCTCACTGGGACACCCGCATCATCCACATACTTTTTCAGAGAGTAAATGTACACCTTGATCTTGTTCTTGGGGTTGAAGCCACAGCGGTAGACGTCAAAACATGTGTGCATTCTGCAGCTGAGGTCGCCACGCTCGGGGACGGGGCTGTCGGCCGGCAGCCTGACCACCGGCACGTCGCGGATGCTGCGCTTCTGCACGCTCCAGTCGCTTGAGGACTCAATGGAGTGCGGCCAGAACTGAAACACGCCCGTGGCGATGAGGCCCAGCAGGACGATGGAGAAGAGGGTGATGTAGTAGATGCGGTGCTTGGTCTTCATTCTCGGGATGAGGGCAGGACCCCGGATGTTGTACTTGACCGAGGCACACATAATGACCCAGAGAGCCTCTTCCTCACACTCCTGGTTACCAGGGGAGAAGAGAGAAAAGTGAAGTTTTTAGGGTGGCAGATGACACTTGACAGGACTGTTCAACTTTGAATCTACCTCTTTCCCTTAAGTGGTCTGATGAAATAATGAAAAGGGATTTTTGACCTGTCTTATAAATAAACAAATAAATGTGTACATATGAGAATATATTTAATATTTAATATTACATACTTAATATAAATACTGTTAACATAATGTAAAAATATTACTATATTCTATAAATATATATTCTCTGAAAGCATAAGCTAGTAAATGCGTGGGACCTAGGAAGAGGGGTACTGACTGACCAAGGAAGAAAAATCAAACAGCTGAAGACAGTTGTTTTATTTTGCTTTCAAAAACTTGCCTAACATACACTGATGCTTCATCTGGACAAACTGATGTTTCGTTCATTATACTAAAGCCTGTTTTCATTCATTCATTCATTCATTCATTCAACCCTCAAAGAGGACCTAAACAAAGAAGAACGTGAAAACCTACATTAGAGGAATTTATATGCTAATGAGACACAAAACTGTAACAAAATGCAGAATGTAAAAACACCACTAAGAAAATATCAAGTAAAGGCCAAGGGGTATTAGGGAAGATTAATCTTTAAATAAAATATGTATTGATGTTTTATAATAAAGGGATAGTTGACACATTTAGAAGGAAGGGAGAAATGAAGAAACAGAGGAGGAAAGGAGAGGTGGAGGGAGGAAAAGAAAGGCCAACGAGGTAGATCCGTTTCTAAAGATGGATGCCAACAATTCTTCCCACGGGTGAAGGTGCACGCCACTTGTCCAATCAAAAGGTGGAATCTCTTTCCCTTCCCCCTGAATTCGGGCTAGGCTTGTGACTTGTTTGACCAAAAGAACGTGGCAGAAGTGAGATTCTGGGGCTTCTGAGTCCAAGACTTAAGAGACCCTGTAGCCGATGGAAGCCAGCTGCCATGTTACAAGGAAGCTGAGCTCCCAGCTTAGGGCAACCTCAGGAAGACCCCAGGGGAAACTATGTGAAGCAAACATGAACCAGCCCCACCAAGCTCTGTAGAGATGGCAGAATCCTGAGCAAACACATGATTGCTGTTGCTGTGGTTGTCTGTAAGTTTTGAGGTGGTTTGTTATGTAGCACCAGACAAATTAAAGAGCCAATAAGCATCATTGACAGATATAAAGAAAATCCTTAGTCCTCAGCTGAAAATGCAGAGTCCCCCTGTAGACCACAAATTAAGATCCTTACCCAGCAAGCCCCTGACACCTGATGCCTAGCTACCGTGTGGGGAGGGTAAAGCCTTGAGTGTGACTGCATCATCTGGCACAGACAGGTTACTGCAACAAGAGGCTTTAGGACTTCAGCATTCCACATGTCAAAATCCCAATCTTCAAAATGGCCTCATTCGGAAAAGCTATTAATATAAAGGGAAATAACTGAAAAGCTCATAGAGGTCTATCTTAAGTTTTATCAACCATTTTCACTATGGCTAGACAGAGTTCTCCCCAATCATGCCCACACTGTAAGACTGCTGCCTTCCTAGCCAGCAGGGTCTCATCAAGCCTTGAATGTTGCAATCATTATCAGCTTTTCGGGTAAAATGTGCTGAATGGTCATGAATGATTTCAACTTGTATCTCTCTGAGACCATGATCTGGAACATATCAAGAAATGTGCTTGTCATGGACTAATGTATGAAAGTTCATACATTTTAAGCTTAAAGATTATCATCTTTGGGGTATATACATTAGCCATTCAATATATACTAATGGATTCCATGACAGAAATGCAGGCACAAGAGCTATTTCACTTTTTCTGTCATTCTAACAATGAACTGGATGTTCCTAGCCTGCCCCCAACCCCTACTTACCACCAGGCCCACCCTATCGTTTTCCTTCTCTCCATGTATCCTTCCTGGAGCTAGAAAAGAGGTCTTGGGACAAATGCATGCAAGGAGCTGCACTCTCCATATACCCCATGTCAGAACTGCCCAACAGGCTCTCAAGGTGTATCTATATCCTGAATCAGTGGTTCTCAAAAACCCAAATGCTAAGAATCACACAGGGAGAGCTTGTTAAAACACAGAGTCCTTGGCCCCAGCACTAGAGGGTTGTATTAGTAGGTCTAAAATAAGGTCAAAGAATCTGTCCCCTTGCATGTTTATTTTATGCAGCTAGGTTTGAAATCTTCACTAATGTTAGACAAACTACCTTTTAACACAGTAGCTTTTTTCTTTTTAAATTTTATTTATTTATTTATTTTTGGCTGTGTTGGGTCTTTGCTGCTGCACGTGGACTTTCTCCAGTTGCAGCGAGCAGGGGCTACTCTTCATTGCAGTGCGGTGGCTTCTCTTGCTGCGGAGCACAGGCTCTAGGAATGTGGGCTTCAGTAGTTGTGGCATGCAGGCTCAGTAGTTGTGGCACACGGGATTAGTTGCTCCACAGCATGTGCCATCTTCCCAGACCAGGGCTCGAACCTGTGTCCCCTGCATTGGCAGGCGGAGTCTTAACCACTGCGACACCAGGGCACAGTAGCTTTTAAACCTATTTTTTTTTTAAACTAAAACCTATAAGACAACATTTTATATTATGACCCAATACAGACATAGATGTGTATGTATAATATCTGAAATAAAACAAATATTTCACAAAACACTGTTTCACAAAACAATGTTTAACCTTAGTACATCGTATTAGCCACAGAACATGTGATGAACGCTGTGTTCTTCTATTATCCTATTGCTTCTTAAAAATACTGGCCATAACCTACTAGAGCAATAATCCACAAAGGTAGTATACACATATGAGCTTTACAATTCTCATGAGCTCCAGATTATTAAAAAAAAAGACATTACCACAACAAAATAAATCCAAAGATAATAGAAGGAATTAAGTAATAAATAAAAGCACAGAAATTAATTAATTAAAAACCAAATAGGATCAACAAAGCTAAACTGTTTTTTAAAAAGACTAAAGAAGTTGACATTTGACATAATTCTGGTAAGATTAATCAAGATAAAGAGAAAATAAAGCACAAATAAATACCTAGAATGAAAAGGGGCCCACAATTCTAAATACTGCATGTATTTAAAAGATGAGATGGTATCAATGAACTTATGCCAAAATATTTGAAAATTTAAATGAAATGGAGAAATTCTTTAAAAATATACCTTATTAAAACAGTCTCAAGGAAAAACAGCAAACCTGGAAAGCTCTATCACATTAAAGAAACTGAATCAAAAGTTTAAAAAATCTTCCTATAAAGAAAATTCCAGATCCAAAAGATTTTCCAAGTTCTACCAAACAGTCAAGAAACAATAATTCCAATTTTACACAAATTATCCCAAAGTTCGGAAAAAGGAAGAAACATTTCCTGATCTACTTTAGGAGGCTAGTATAACACTAATACCAAAAATCTTAGATCAGTGATTCTCAAAATACAGTCTGGGGGCTCCAGGGGCTCCCCAAGACCCTTTCAAAGGATCTGAACTATTTTTATAATAACGCTGACATTATTTTTTCACCTTCATTTGCCAGAGGCTATATGATGTGTGATAATGCAAAGACTGAAGGCAGAAGTAGACACAAAAATCCAGCTGTCAAGTTTTTCCAAACATAATGAAATATATCAACTCACAGATTCAAGATGCTCAACTCCAGGTACAATATATACAAAAAAAAACCAAAAACAAGACAAAAACCAACTAGATATGTCCAAGTAAAACCACTAAAAAGAAAGCCAAAGAAAAATATTAAAACAGCCAGAGGGGAGGAAATCTATTCAAGGCAGATTAAAGAGCTATATGTAACAGGCAAAACTGTAAGATATTTAGAACACAAAAGAGATTATCTGAGAATTCCAGGCAGAGAATGATTTCCAAAATAAAATGCAAAAAATGCAAATCACAAAAAGATAAAATAATAAATTCAGTGTTACAATTAAGAATTTTTATTCATCAAAAGACATCATAAGGAAGTAAAAAGACAAGCTATAAACTAGAAGATATTTGCAATACATGTAACCGATAAGGACTAACTAGCAACCAGAATAAAGAGCTCCTACAAAGTAATAAGAAACAAACAAAAAAGCCAAAGCAAACAAAAAACAGAAAACTAAAGACTTAAACAAGAATGTCACAGAAGAGGCAACAAAATGGCACATAAACATCTGAAAAGATGTTTAGTCTAATTAATGGACAGGAAAAGTATGGCAATAAAACAACAAGACATCTTCTACCCACCAGCATGGCAGAATGTCAGCATCGAACACCACCAAGTGGTGATGGTGACCTGGAGCCAAAGGAACTCCAAGAGTAGGAGCATGACCTGGCTCCACAGTCCCAAGGGGGCATCAGGAGGGCTGGAAAGAAGAGAGGCTGACACCCACTATGTTAGAGTCCTAGGCATCACATTTTGCTTCCTACCTGTCACAGTTTGAGTCCCCCCATAATTAACCCCCAAAAAAGAACCAGAGACAAGGATGGGGGTGCAGGTAGTTTTACTTGGGAGCTAGAGAACAGAGCAAGAAGAGAGACAGGGAACCAGGGAAAGCCAGTAGGAGTGTGTTATTACGCTGGGTAACAGGGGCTCTTTAGGAACCCTCTGAAGAACCATGCAAACTACACCATGTCCCTCAGAAGGAGGAGAGGCCAGGTCATTTATCTGCAAACTCCTATCCACCATTGCTTGCAGGTTGCCTGGTATTATTATCAGCTCTGACCCTGTACTTATCAGCCCTCAGAAGGTCTGGATATTCTCCTTTCCTTGATGTACCACAAGTCTGATAAAGACCTACAGTTCCCTTGAGGAAGGACTCGGGAAACATCTGTCTATCCTTTCAGGGATGTTGCAAAGTTCTTCTTCAAAGAGATCCAGCCTCCCCCTCAATCCATGGGATACAGGTCTGAGAGCTGGCTCACATCTGAAAACTAGGTGACAGTGATTCTTCCACTGCAGCAGCTGACATCAGCCTTCTACTTGCCATCTGTTGATTTTTGTTTTCTGGTTATACAGTGAAACAATACCCTAGTTGGCTGCCCATCTATACCGTCTATAGGAATGCCAGGCTCTATTAGCATCACAGTGGGTCCAGACACACTGGTTTTGAGTCAAGCCTCACTGCTTATTATGGATATTGTGTCTACCTTGCCTCTGATGGTTAGTGCCACCACCTGGTTTCTGCCATTTCAGAATCCTATCATCCTCATTGATACTTGGGAACCCAGTTCCATGGTCAAATCTCATAAAGTCAATCCTGGCCTATGGAGGAGAATCAACATTGAGCTTCTCAAACGTGCTGGTCCCCTCCCTGCAGTTCCATATTACCAGAGTGAAGGGAGAATGCCCTCCTGGGAACATGGGCAGGAAATGCACCTCTGGCCTCAAGTAATAAATCTATTTCAAATCTCCACGTCCCTGAACCTTCTGACCCCTACCTTAACATTCTGCTAACACAGCTCTGGCACCTTTACCTCATTTACTCCAGACTAGGGTTTCTCAAGCTCAGAACTATTGACATTTTGGGCCAAATGATTCTTTTCTGTGGGGAGCTGTTCTGTACAATGCAGAACGTTTAGTAGCATCCCTGGTCTCTAATCAAGAGAAGCCAGAAGCAACCCCTAGTTGTGACAACTAAAAATACATCCAGACATTGCCAAATATCCCCTGGGGAGGCAAACTGGCCCTCAGTTGAGAACCAACGGTATCACAGTCATATCCAAGGTTCCAGGAGCCTGACCAGCAGCACATCAGGACCAGCTTGTCCTTGCAAGGCCACGAAATCCTGAATCAGCAGAGAATCCTCCCAAGAGTCACTCCCACTTGGCTTCCTAGTCCACCGCTACTCCACTTTTGGTCTGACACCCTCAAGATTCATTCCCATGTGTTCCTCCAGTTCCTGCTGGTCTACACGAGCCAGGTCCTGCAGCTCTTCCAGTACAACGGCTATCACCCTAGCAGCAGGGGCTGTACTTCCCCACTTAGGCAATGCCGAGATCTGAGGGCAGGGGATGGGCAATGTTGAGGAGGAGAAGCACTACCTTGCAAGGTATCCACCTCCAGGGAAGGCTTTGCACAGTGTCAGGTAAGGAGCGCTTCTTCTCAGCAATGGAGAGAGATACTTCTGCTGGCCCAGAGGATCTAGGAAATCTGGGAGTTCAGTCCTCAGCGCCTCCACCCAAAATCTCCATCCTAAGACTCAGGGTCCCACTTCTTCCCTATCATGGCCCTGACTTCAGCAGAAGCAGCCTCTCAAGGCTGTGCACTCAGCTTCCTTCGCAGTTCAGCCATAATTATGATTAAATTCTGAGCCTGATTTTCAACACAGTCTGCCCTCCAGCTGCAGGAAGCGCTGCCATGGAGTTCTATCTTTCACAATGCGTCCCGAGTTGATATCTGCCTGATCTGATACTGATCGCACCTAAGGCCTCTAAGGAGATAACAAGAGCCAACCAACTCCACCAGCATCATCATGACCATGGTCCACACACTGCTTAAGCGCTAGAGTTCCTGTGCCAGACAATGCTTTCCTTTCTACCTGAACCTCATCCCAACCCTCCACTGGCCAGTCTGACTACTCAGTGATGCTAGAGGGCACCAGGGGTTATCAACGCCTCACCTACCCCCAGCAAAGGGGTCCTGGTTGCCACCTGAGGGTGAGTGATTCCAGTCTCACAACGCTATTCTCAGGACCTGCTTTCTAGAGCCACTTCCAGTACCAACGGCCTTAGTTTATGTTCTGCCAAACCAAAAATGGCTTGGGTGCAAGTAGCTTGCAGAAGACGAATCCAGAAAGCCAGAGGGAGGGAGTAAGGAGAGGAGTTGGAGAAGAACGGAAAGCCATAAGGGTGCATTACTGAGCTGGCTGCCATACTGAGCTGGGAAGATGGGGCTCAATCCTTCTAGGGTCCCTCTGAAAAATGCACCTGAGAACTGTCCCTTTCAAGGACATTCATCCACCGAAGCCTATCCATCCCGTGCCCCCCCACCCCACCCCCACCTGAGGGCTGTTCCCAGGGATATAAACTCACATTTCTGAGGTTTGCCTACACTGGCTAAGCGAGCGTCCACAAGTATGTGCTGAACAGCTGAGAGAGATGGCGAGCACTTGAGGTGGAATAAAAACCCTTAATAAAAAAAGAAATGAGGGGAAAAGCCTTAAGTGAAAAAGAAACCAGCCCCTAACTAAGTCGAGCTTTAGAGACCGAGAACTCTTGGTGAACATCCTTGTACCTTTTACAGGCTTCACTACAGCACTTGCCAGATTGTAGTAATTGGTTATGTAATTGCAAGTCTCTCTTCTACTGGTCATTTTCTTGTAATCAGAGTTTTTCATGTCTGCTCAGTATTCCCAGCATCTAATATCATGTCTAGAACACATTCTATGTAAACATAAATGTCTGTTGAATGAAGGAGTGTCTCTATACTTCCCAGTTCCGTCAGCACACACACTGTTCAAGGTCCAAGTTTTGAGTAATTAAATGGTGATGAACTCTGATCATTTTCTTTCTTGAATTAGAGTTTCCAAAGGGGGGGAAAATGGCCAGGTAATTTCACAGATGGAATTTTCTGTACCTACCCTTGACCACCCTCCTCTCCCCTAACACTGAGCTTCCCCAAGAGGACAAACCAAAAGGAATCTTCTATTAATGAATGTTTTTCCATATAATACCACAACCTGGGTCAAAATAAGAATTTCACAACAAGCCCTACAAACTTCAGCCTCCTCAAAGCACATCAAATCTGTCCCTGCAAAACACCGGAATCATCCGGCTAGATGTCAGGCACTGAATCACTGGAAAAATCTTTCAACCTCACTGTACTGTCAAGATGAGATGCATTTTCTGTTCCTGGAATTACTTATTCCTAAATCTTGCCTGAATAACCTTTCCTTAGTGCTTCAGGCTATGTCCAATCCACTTAGTCCAAAGTTTTCAGCCACAATCTCTCATCTTCTTAACCTTTTTACAGAAGCCCTCATACCTGAACTCTTGGGGCCGCTGCTACCCTGGAACTTAACTCACCTGTTCCTGAAAACAAAGGAACCAAATATTGGCCGAAGCAGGAAAATCTGCAATTCACTGCCTTACCTGGTAGGATCCTTTACAATTAAAGTTATGTTATAGCTAACCAACCCTAAAAATGATTTCAAATTTAAAAAATAAAAACCTGTGCCCCTTTGTGGGAATTATACTATAATTCACACAGTGCATATAACTAAGGAACTACTGACAATAACTAAACTTTACTGCAGACCTACTACATGCCAGGATCTGTTTTAAGTACTCTGCGTTAACGTAATCTTCCTAACAGTGCCATTTGACAATCTATGATTATCCTCATTTTACAGACAGGGAAAGTGTAACAAGGAAGGCTAAGCAACTTGCCCAATGTCACACAACTAGAAAATGCCAATGCTAGGATCTGGAGAATGGCAGTCTGGCTCCGGAGCCTGTGCTCTTTAACCCCCATGTGAAGCTGCCTCCCCTAATTACCCTTAAAAGCCTGAATTAGATACACCTTTTTCATTCCTCAATTAACCAGCATAATTTGACAGACGCAAATCTATCCATTTACACCAGCATTTGCAACCAGATGGCTTAAGTCAGCTGCAGTGAGGAGTGATAGAAATTGAGTCATGTATTTTATTACTGTAAATAGCCTTTGAGCTCTGAAATTTACAAACTAAGTCCAGTTTAAGTCCTCAGGGCACTCAATTGACTTAGAAGAATTTAAATGGACGTATTTCTATTTCAAGACATCTTCAGACAGATAAATCAAGGACCCTTCTAGATTAGCACTCCCCAATAAGTTACACCAAGTCATTTTAACCTCAAAATTGTATACATATATCTGGTTCCCGCCGCCAGTAAGTAAAACTCCAAGTGACTCTGAGCTTCAAGTAGATGCCTAGAGCCCGGACACCGTGGCCACCCTCCTCACCAGAGCGCACCCGGTCCTGCCCAGGGCATCTGGTACCGCAAGGGACGCCACTGGCCAAGGCAGAGCCCAGAGGTGAAAAATCCCAGTGGGAGAAAGCAGATCCCTGTGGCTCGCGGGAAGGAGCCGGCAGCGGAGAGAGGTCACGACAGAGGGTGTGGCCTTCGGAAAAGGAAGCCACAGGATCCCAGCAATATGGAAAGGTGCGGACAGGTAATAGAAGTGGGCAAGGAAACAGGTGGGAAACCAAAGTGCGGGGCGGGTCGGGTGACGAAGGAGAAGGCGGGGCGGAAATCAAAGCGCACCCAAAGCGGGAAATCACCGTGAGTGGCGCCGGCCTCTCGCAGCCCTCGGACCTCCGCGCGGCCTGTGCTTCCCCGGCGACTCGGCCCCGACTCCGCCGCGGCCCGGGGAGGCCCGAGCCCTCACCGGGGGCCCGCCCGGCCCTTCCGCGCCGCGCTTACCTCGGCCACGGTTGCCTCCCGCTCGGCCCCGCCCTCGGTCACCGGCTCATGCCGCGGGGCACTGACCACAGCCGCCTGGGTGGGAACGCGCGAAGCTGCTGGTCGCCGCCGCCTACGCCGGGTCTGCGAGAGCAAGCGGGGAGCACTGCGCCGGCTGGGCTCGGCGGCCTGACACCCAGCGCACTGCGCATGCGGGAGAGGCCCGTGCCCGCGCCCCCTGCTGGATAGGAGGAGTCAAAGCACCGCTTAGGGTTTCTCCCAGGCAGGCGGGCGAAACTCAGGCACCACAGTGAAATCCATAGACACGCAGCCTCGTTCGTAATTAAAGAAACTGCAAACCGAAACGAAGCCCCATGCTTAACTTACAAAACTTATAAAACTGACAAAAATGTAAACGTTTTAGTATAATCGGTATTCATGCGCGTGCAACATTCCTGAAAGGGAATTTGGCAGTTAATCCATTAAACGTAAAATGCAGGTAACTTTTCCCAACAATCCCTCTGTATGGAGTTTACCCTATGGATACTCTCAACGACGTTTATCAAAAATATTCATTACAGGGGCTTCCCTGGTGGCGCAGTGGTTGAGAATCCGCCTGCCAATGCAGGGGACACGGGTTCGTGCCCCGGTCCGGGAAGATCCCACATGCCGTGGAGCGGCTGGGCTCGTGAGCCATGGCCGCTGAGCCTGCGCGTCCAGAGCCTGTGATCCGCAACGGGAGAGGCCGCAGCAGTGAGAGGCCCGCGTACCGCAAAAAAAAAAAAAAAATATTCATTACAGTACTGTTTCTAATAATAGCGAAAACCCAGACACAACCAAAGTAAACTATGGAAAATTTTATATTAATCAAAATAAATTATTAGAATGTAATAATGAGAGAATGCATATGTATGTTGGTATGGAAAAATCTCAAAGACATGTTAATATGAAAACATGGTTTAAAACAGTAGATGAGTATGATCCTTTTTATGTAATAAAATATACATATATATGTATGCAGAAACAGAAGACAGAAAATATATACGTAGATGCTTAGATTCAGGCATTTATATATAACATTTTTTCTGGAAATAATTCAAGAAGCAATAAACAGTTTTAGAAGGATTAATTGTGGAGGTAGAAATGGGGGAGAAAAACTCATTTTCATTTTGTTTCTGTATCATTTACATGATCTAGCCTCCTACATGCACAGCAAAACCCCTGTCATAAGACAGTAAGTGGAGTCTAAAAAATTCAATCGAAATGCAGAGTGATGTTATTGAGAAGTTAATGAAATGACCCCACTGAGCCTATGCAGTTTACAGACAATGGCTGCAGAATCCAAATCCATCTGGTCTCAGCTATACCTCAGCACCATCTGGTGGAAGTTGTCACTTAGAACTTAAATATTCATAGGGATGATTCTGAGTCTAGAGACCCACTGGGGCTTCCAGCAGCAACAGTGATTCCAAGAATATTCTTGTGAGTTAATGCCTGCTTAACACAGATCCAGAGAGATTGGGATGAGAAGATTCTGGAGACAAGGAAACACATTCTGCTTCCCCACATCTAAGAGAGCATTTGCTCTGCTCTTCAAATCCACCCCCCCCCAAAAAAAAGATAAGAAATTTTAGCACACATAGACCATATTTGAGAAATGGATAAGTGGAAAGCATTTTCACTTTCTTCTTTGTCTTTCTCTGTAAACATTTTAAATGAATTATTTTTTCATTAAATGAGGACTTTCTGTGCTAAAGACCCGTGTTAGGCATAGCCTTTGAAGAACCTGCCTATCTTATTCACTTTTTATAACCCTAAACATGCATAGTGCCTGGCACATAGGAAGTGCTCAATAAGTAGTTTTTGAACGAATAAAGGGTGCCCAGACGCTGGGAGGAGCTCAATAGAAAGAAAACAAATGCACAAGTAAGATTCACCAAGGCAGAGGATGGAGAGTGGCATAGGAAAATATAAACAAAATGCTACAGCAGGGGTCCCCAACCCCCAGGCTGGTACTGGTTGCCACCAGTCCGCAGAAAAACTGTCTTCCACAAAACTGGTCGCTAGTGCCAAAAAGATTGGGGACCACTGTGCTACAGGGTTCAAAAGAGAAAGCGAGGGCTTCCCTGGTGGCGCAGAGAGTCCGCCTGCTGATGCAGGGGATACGGGTTCGTGTCCCGGTCCGGGAAGATCCCACATGCCACGGAGCGGCTAGGCCCGTGAGCCATGGCCGCTGAGCCTGCGCGTCCGGAGCCTGTGCTCCGCAACGGGAGAGGCCACAAAAGTGAGAGGCCAGCGTACCGCTAAAAAAAAAAAAAAAAGAGAGAGAGAGAGAGAGAGAAAGCAATCACATTCAGCTGGAAAGATGTAGGAAGACCTCACGCAAGAGTTGACACTTTTGCTGGTCCTGAAGGACAGTTAGGATTTTGACAAATAGAGGATGAAGAGGGCATTCCAAGCAGAGAAAGAAAAGCATGAGCAAAGGCACAGATGTGAGAAAGAAGGAGAAGCAGTCAGAAAGAGCAAGTGTCTTTTAAACCAGCATGGTTCAAATGGTGGGGCTACATTTCTAGGGGTAGAAACCATGCAAGGAATTGGAGGTGAGAAAGTACAGAAGCTGTGATATTAGAAGTTACATGACGCTAAAGCAGCTGAGAGCGACTGCAGAGAAAAATGAGAAAGAAAACTGTGGGCCAGGACCTGAAGTCTCAGAAGGTAGAAAAGTACTTGTGGTTGGTGGTTAGAAGAGAGACTGCAGAAAGACGTTTCATTACTTGCTCTGAAGGTACAGGATAAAGCAAAGACCATGCAGAGTCCCGCGTACCCAGTGAGCCAGGAGAAGTGCAAGTGAGCTTTAAAAAGGGTGTGGTTTTCAAGGAAAGCGGCATCATCAGCCACTTTTTTGAAAGTGAGTTTACAATGAGGAGCAATTGCTAGTGTGGAGATGAATGCCAGCTTTACCACTTCCTTTATACGATAGCAGTCTGTAAGTATGGAGAAAGATATATTCCCCAAGAAAAAAGACTCCGTGAAAGAATTGTTCTGTAGTATTTCACGTTGGGTCAGCTTATACGACACTGGCAGGCAGCCCGGTGGACCAGAAAACACCTATCAACACCAGAGCAAATATAATGAACACTCTCTCAAATGGATACTGAGCTCACAAAAGAAGTAAAGAAAATATACAAGGAGCCAAAAATGAAGGTGAAGTGAGAAAATTGAGTGTTGAAGGTACAATTTGGGCACACAAGATGGGAAGATGTGGAGAAAACCATGTAAAGCTAGGCTATTGAGATGGAAAACGGGAAAAATTTGCTCAACATCAGTAACAAACCAAAAAAAAACTTGTCTGTCTTGTCCAGAGAATGGAAAAAGAAGAGTCTCTGCTGAGAAGCTTTAACTTCAAGCTTCACAACAAGGTGGGATTTGAATGGATACTGCCAGCATGGTCCAGGAAGTTCCCCACCTAAAGGGTAACTTGAAGCAAAGGAAACATAAATCCCCTCTGGAGGGTCATGCCCTCAAGGCAAGCTGCCCAGGATTCTGACAAACATAAGCTCACAATCTGGAATTACAAAGCACATGAAGAATAAGCCAGTCAGCAGAAACTACAAACAGCAGAAATTTAACCTGCAGAAACTACAGATAACTGGATAATGAGAAACAGATATAAAATAAGTAAGTTTATGGTGCTCAAAGACTTAAAAGATGGAACTGTAAATATCAGAAAGAAACAAGATGGTTTTTTTCCCCAAAGACGGAAGAGATTGAAAAAGTACTAAAGATAAAAATTGAGATTAAAAATTCAATGCATAAGTTAAACCATAGATTAAATACAATTAATAAACTGAGATATAGATCTGAATAAATTACCCAGAATGCAGATTCAAGAAAAAACAAGGAGATGGAATATAGGACAGGGAGGTTGAAAGAGAGGGAGAATAAAGGATGAAAACCCAGGATGTATCCAGAAGCAGGGAACAGAGAAAATGCAGTAGAAGCAGTTTCCAAGGATACAGTCGCTAAGAATCTTCCATTATTGGACAGAGACAATCACCTGTAATGGATGGACAATGGGCTTCTCAACAAAAACAAAAAACAGAAGTCATAAGATACTGGTAAAAGTGCCAAAAGAAGCTAGCAGTCAATTTCAATTGTATACCTAGTGAAACCATCCTTCAAGAATATGAAAGAAAGAAACACATTTTCAGACAAACACTGAGAGAAAGAATTTACCATCAGTAAACCCTAACAGAATTTCTTAACAGATGTATTTCAGGAAAAAGAATATTAAAACCAGAAGAAAGTACTGAGATGAAGTAAAGAAGTAATGAAATGGATAAACTCATAGGTAAATCAAAACAAATACTGGCTGTATAAAACTATAAAAATAAAAACAAAAATTTGGAGATTAAAAACTAGGCATCACCCCCATGTTCACTTCAGCATTATTCACACTAGTCAAGATATGGAAACAACCTAAGTATCTATGGACAGATGAATGGATTATTCAGCCATGAAAAGAAGGAAATCCTGCTATTTGTGACAAAATGGGTGGACCTTGAGGGCATTTTCCTAAGTGAAATAAGAGAAATACAGATACCGTATGATCTTTCTTATATGTGGAATCTAAAAAACAAAACAAACACACAAAAAACCTGGCTTATAGACACAGAGAAGAGAATGGTAGTTGCCAGAGGTGGAAGAAATGGGTGAAGGGGGTGAAAGGTAAAAAGAAAAAAAAAAAATGGAAAGAATTTTGCAGCAAATACCCATATATCTACTGTCTATATTATGCAATTAATATTTTACAGTATTGTCACATATCTGTCTATCCATTTGCTGATCCATCTTTTTTGCTACATTTCAAAATAAGTTGCAGATATCACCAGTTACATCTGAATATTTTATTGAATGCATAGCATTAACTAGAGATCAATATTTTGCAGTTCCTTTTTTCTTATGAGATAAAATTTATGTACAATAAGGTGCACATATTTTGTACTTTTTCTTTAAATTAGGGAATAACAATAGCTTTGGCAGGTGAGGGGGGAAAAGTAATGGCAGAAAAAAGGAGCAAAAAATAATGATTTTCCCTTTATACAAAAATTATAGGTCCCATGTACTCATATAAACACCTAAAAAAAGAAATTAACAAATTAGAAAACAAAAATACAATAGAAAGAATTAACAAAAGTAACAGTTCACTGTGAAAAACTAGTAAAATTGATAAAACCAACACAAGACTGTTCATGACAAAAAGAATAGTAGAGAGAGCAAAAGTTACCACTATTAGGAGTGAAAAGGGGATATTACTACACAGAGAGAAAAGAAAAGAATGTAGTACTGATACATGTGAATGTAAATGTAAATGAACCCTAAAACATGAAGCTGACACAAAAGTGAACAGCTATATGATTCCTTTGGGAAATTTTATGCGTGGAGCTAGAAATCAGAGTGGTGGTTGCCTGTAGGAGATTGGGAGACTTACATAAGAGCTTGAAGGAACTTTCTGCAGTAATGGAACTGTTCCACATCATGATGGGGATAGGATATTAGTTACACAGATGTATATATATGTCAAGGACATTGAATTTTACAGTTAAGATCTGCCCAATTCACTGTAGGTAAACTTCACTTCAGTTTTTAAAAATTAATTGAATGCAATGTTTTAGCAGAAGCTCAAAAGACATCTGAGACCAGTACTAGACCTAGATGGTATCTGTAACTCTCCTAGGTACTTTCCCTAAATAGAATTTTTAAACTTATTTTTTTTTTTTACTGTATACAGCTTTCATGTGGTTTTAAAAACAAAAAGCATTAAAACAAACCCAGGAGAACCAAAAAAGTGAAAGAAAGAGTAAAAATTCTCACTCCTGTCCTTGTTTCCCATCCTCCCAGTTTCCCTACCCCATAGGCAACTACTATTCTCAGTTTCTTTTGAACTCTTTTTCAGACTCTTTATGGGAAAACAAATGCCCTAAATTTTGACTTAGGGTGATGGAGTCTCAGAAAACATGGTGTCAAACATTAAATATCCTGTTGAGAGTCTTGAAGCCTTAGAACTGTTGTTAGAAATGTTCACATCAGAACTGGAGGTTCTATTTGACCAGGTCTTCGACCAAACTGGGGTTGTCATGACTTTTCAAAGCACAATTTCCAGAGGAAGAAAAAAACTACAACAACAACAAAGAGGCATTAACTAAAATACTAGTCAACAATATGGCAGGAGATGAAAATAAGTAGTGAGAGTTAAACGTTCTAAGGTCATTTCCATGTTCAGGAGGAGAATAAAGAAAATGATAAAGTGAATATTAATAAATGAAGAGTATCTGGCAAAATAAATACTCATTTCCAGACATATAAAGAACTCCTACAAATCTGAGGCTTAAACAAATATTTTTTAAATGAATGAAATAAAATGAAAAGGAGGCAACAGAAAAATATACTCTCTTTTCTGTGTCTGGAAGTGGTTGGTGAGGAGGTAATGTCTGGAGCTTCTGTAGCCATATTGAGACAATGAGGAAATAAGCTTGAAGGGGAAAAGCCAACCCACTAAGGATGGCAGAGTGGACAGATGAATAGAACCTGGGTTCCCCTGGATGGGCAGATGATTGAGGTAAGGCCTGCTGGCCTCCTATGGCAGGAGAGAAATGAATGCTGAGGAAGAAAGGGTGTCTATCCTGCTAATACCCTGTAGGTGTCTGCTACAAGGACCATGTAACCTGGAGCTGCCTGGAAGCCATCTTGCCACCATCTGAATGGAGCATGTCTGAAAATGAAGCCACACAGAGGAAAAGAGAAGGAGAGAACACAAAATCTGATGGCTGTAGTAACTGGCAGAGCAGAAAGGTGAGCACAGAAGATGTGAGGTGGGTGCAGGACATGTCCAGTCCATGCTCCAGAAAGGGAGACATATGGAACACAGCCATTCAGCAGAGCACAAGCCAGCTCTACTCAAACCAATGAGCTCAGTTCAGATCCAGATTCCTAGTTTAGTCAGCCTCTGCTAGGAAACCTGCTTGGATTCCCTCTAAGGGAGAGCTAGGAGTCATCCTTCTGAAAATTCTAAATGGAATTCATCACATGGGTCCTTCACAGGGGACCCTCAACAACAGTGGCAGCGTCACAACAGAGGTCTCTGGAGAGGACGTGTAGGGCCCTCAACGTGGTCATTCTGTTCTGACCTCCGGAAAAGCGGCAGGCATTCCAGTAAAGCAAATCCTGGCATCAACGTATCCTGGAAGTGGGAGTAGAAATGAGTGCTACTTAGCCAATGATATTGAAAAATAATGAAAGGTGAAACGATGACAGCATGAAGCCTGGTTCTCAGGACTGGAAAAGTCAAAGAATCCTTTGGGACTGTGGTTTGGTGGAGTGGAAAGATTGTGAACCAAACCAACCTGAACTTGAATACTGGCTCTGATACTTTTTAGCTATGTAACTTCAGAAACATCATTTCATCTGTTTGAGACTCAGTTTCCTCATCTCTAAAATGAGGGCTAATAATGCCAGCTTCCCACGGTGGTTAGAGTCAGAAATGATGCATGTAAATTACCCAGCACAGTGTCCGGCATGTACAAGGTATTCAAGAAAAGACAGGGAGGAAGGAGGAATGAATGAAAGGCGGAAAGAGGAAGACAAATCCTAACCCATAGAGCATGGTTTATAGAAAGAAAATGCTGATTTCACCAACATGCTCTAAAGAGAAGAACGAGGAAAGAGATAGCTTTTCCAAACAGAAGTGTCGGCACCTGAGAAGGGTCCTCGGCCCCCAGCTTTAAGGCTGGTTCAGAAAGCTCCTTTGAGCTCTGAACTAAAGCACCCCTGGGGAAGGGGTGAGCGGCCCTTTCATGCTTAAGGTGGAAAGGCCAGCCTGGGTCAGAGCTTGTCCCCATTGCAGCCCCCGTTCAGGGCCCCATCATCTCCCAGCACAGTCACGGCTAGGTCGCTCTGGTTCGGGATCAGCAGTAAAGGCAGCTCCTTCCCAGGAAGAAGAGCATCCCAGAGGTAGAGTCGCCCCTCCTGACTCCCGCCGGGGACCCGTTCACCTCGTCCCACGCGGGGCCTGGTCCCATGTCCCAGGTCTCGGGTCCCAGGTGTGCTGTAGGCCCACACATCCTATGTGCAAGGAGAGTAATCTGAACATACAGAATTAATTCCTTTCTCCTTGTAGAAATTATCACTCTTTTTTCTTTTGGGGACAAACGCTCTCTTACGTATTGCTCCTTTGACTTGTTTCCCTAGCAACAGAGACAGAAGAATGAAGGCACCAACAAAAGCAGGTACAGGTTGTTTGTCTTCATGTCCTGGGGGGCTGAGGGCTGTGGTGGAGAGCAGTCACGACACCTCTGTTCCGTAAATGACTCACAGCTGAGGCTTCTAGTTTTTCCCGGTTTTGTTTAATAGACGGGGAGGGGAATGGACCACGACTTAAGGCGTGTCTCGCTGCCACCGGGAGAGCAGGGAGCAGTTCTTCTTCAAGGGCAAGGCCAAGAGGGGTATCTGCCTGGCAAACGGCTCATCCACCATCAGTCTTCACAGTGGCTGCCATGCCCTGTGGCCACAAGACAACGACGAGCTCACCTGTGCGGACCCCTCGGCTCCTAGGTCTAGCAGGAAGGGACGTCTTCTGCCACCTAGGATTTGCCCTCAAGCACCCGCCGGACCCTCTGCATCCCTGGGATGTGAGAAGGGGAAGGGTCAGCACTGATGCTGGGTGGGTGGGGACAAGCAAGCTCTGGCTGCTGGGGCCACAGGTGAGGCCAGAAGAGGGAGGGCAGATGAAGGACGCGGTTAGGAGGCGAGGCGGCTCACCCAGGCGAAGCCGGTGGGTCTTGTCAGAGAAAACCAAGCGGAACCAGCCAGGCTCTTTGCACTCGAAGGCTTGGCCAAAGGACAGCAGCACCTTGTTATCCAAAAAGCGGCGCCAGAGCAGCATCTCCTCCTCAAAGGTGGCCGCGGGCAGGTACTGGGAGGGTGAAAGGCGCTCAGGATGCAGAATGAGACCCCCTGCCCTTGCCTGCTGGAGGGAGCTTTAACACTGCCCCCACCACCTGCATTTCCACCTGCATTACCTTCCTCAAGTCGACCCAGATGAAGAAGCCGGCCCCACGGCTCACGAAGGGGATCCCCAGGGCCCGGAGCTCTCCCGAGACATAGACGTGAGCAGCCTTGAGCCGGGCACGGTTTTCCGGCAGGTACACTTGGTTGATCCAGTCTGTTTAGGTGAAAGAGAAGCCAGAAGATAAACCTCGCCATCAACCCTTCGCTCTGTCCTGAGAGTCTAAATGCTGGAAAGAAAAAGGCCATGAGCTGCCAAAGCTGGGTGAGCCCCTCCTGTAGCTGGTTGATTGGGAGCAATGGGAATATTCAGTGAAAAGCACCTTAAATCCAGATACTTGGCCCTGAGGGCTCCAGGGCCTGCATGCCATTCTCAGGAGCCCAGACACAAAGTCCCTCAGGACTCAGACCCTCACCAGAGGTGTACCCACTTACATAGTGACACTTCCGAGTCACCCAGGCGGAAGCTCAGATCCCAGTGTGGCCACTGACTAGGTGTGAGGCCTTTTGGGCAACTTCACCTCCTTGATCCCCATTGTTTTAACTGGCCTTTGTTTTTAGTGTCCAGTTCGATGAATTTTAACGCATGCACAGATTTGTGTAACCCCCATGACAGGCAGGATACTGAATGGTTCCCTCACCCCGAAGAACACCCTTGTGCTATCTGTTTGAAGTCACAACACCCCCTTCCCTGCAATCGCTGGTCTGTTCTCCGTCACTGTAGTTTTGCCTTTTCCAGAATGTCACATAAGTAGAATCATCCAGTAATGTAATCTTTTGAGACTGGTTTCTTTCACTCAGCCCAATGCCTTTGAGATGGGTCTGTGTCCTCATGGATTTTATTGCAGTGTAGTATTCCAGTGTGTGGGTGAACCACAGTCTGTTTCTCCATTCATTTGTGGAAGGACATTTGGGTTGTTTCCAGTTTGGGGTGATTATGAATAAAGCAGCTATAAACATTCATGGAGAGGTTTTTGTGTGACCATAAGGGCAAATATCTCGGAGTAGGATTTCTGGGCCATTTGGTAAGTGTGTGTTGAATTTTATAAGCAACTGCTCAGTTGTTTTCCAAAGTGGCTGTTCCATCTTAACATTCCCACTGGCAGTGTGTGAGAGTTCCAGCTGCTCCACATCCTCACGAACACATGATACTATCACTATCTTTTTAAATTTAGCTATTATAGCAGGTGTGTAGTACCCAGTCCTGATTTTCCTTATCTATAAAATAATGGGGAAAATACAGGAACACCTGCTTCCTAGGATTCTGGGGAGGGACAAATGAGATTGAGAGCATCTTGCAGGGCTCAATGAATGGTGGTAATTACAGGTAACCTTTGCTATCTAAACTCACTATCGGAACCCAGGAACAGAATAGACCTGCACAGAAACGGACACTTCCATTATAACAATCTTCCCTTAGTAGCTTCTGTTCTTTTTCAAGTGCTCAGCTAATAATAATGAGTTCATATTGGTTAAGTGCCTATTGTGTGCCAGGTGCTATTCTAATTGAATGACAAATTACACCAACCCTACAAGACAGGTACCATTATGATCCCTGTTTTGCAGAAGAGGAAACTGAGGCTCAGGGAGGTGAAGGAATAGACCACATAGCCGGGACGTGACCGAGTAGGACATGGACGCAGTTTGGGCTCAGAGCTGGCACTCTCAAACACCACCCTAAATTCATCTCATGGGAGAAGCACCCATGACCCCTGGCCAGTCCCAGTCTGACTACAACCCTCCCCCATCCCCAGGTGGCCAGGCCCAGGCAGTCACCACGGTCCCGGAGCAGCTGTGCCATCTGATACTGGAGCAAGCCACTGAGGCCGTGATAGCGGCAGAGGGAGGATACCGCAGTGGCCACGTCCTGGTTTTCTGTGTACAGCGTGCCAAAGCGGAGCCCAGACATCCCGAAGTCCTGAAGGAGAAAGGCACTGTGGGAGGTGGCCAGCCCTCCCACAGGAAGCCGGTTCCACCCACCTCTCTGCCCTCTCACCTCCCCCTGACACCCCCAAGGCCAGCCAGGAACCCACCTTGCTGGTCGCCCACATCACGTGGGTCCTCTGGGGGTCAGGCAGCCTGCGGAGAGCACAGGGTGGGAACAGAGGCAACGCAGACCCGTGGGAGTTCACATGTTTGGTTGAACAAATGAGGAGACGGGTGAATCTGGTTTCATCTCTTGAATCACCAATTCCTAGACATCCTTTAGAGCAGGGGTCAGCCAACTACAGCCTGCTGCCTGTTCTTGTAAACGAACCTCTATGGGGGCACAGCCATGCTCTCCCACCTGCGTACTGCCCATGGCTGATTTTATGCTACAATGGCAGAGCTGAGTGAGTGACCATATGACCTGTAAAGCTTAACATATTTGCCATCTGATCCAAAAATATTTGTCAACCCCTGATGTAGAGCATAGTTCAAGCATCATTTCCTCAAGCAGACCTTCTCTGACCCCCTCCCAGTAGACCAGGCCAATTGGGTACCCCAAGCAGATCCTCTGTTGGCTCTCCAGACGTCTGCTTTTCAATAATCAAATGATTAGCTGTGTATCTAGTTGCTAAAAGTTTTGGGTTTTTTTTGTTGTTGTTCTTTTTTCCAGCTAGAAAGACAAGTTCCACATAAGAGGGGTCTATATCTTTCTTGTTCACTGATGTATCTCCAGCACAGCATAGTGTCTGGCCCACAGGAAGTGACAAATCCCTATTTCTCTGAGTCTCACTCTCTTAATCCATAAGCAAAGGGGAGGAACAACCTACGTGCCATCCACCTGGCAGAGCTTTGTGAGGACTGGCTGGGCAGAGCAAAGGAAAGTGTTTGGGAACCACTGACTGAAACCACCCACCCTGGCCAGGCAGGATAATCACCACCTGCATGAGTTATCTCACAACAAGAGGTCCTGATAAGGGATATGGAGCTGACAAGCTACCGCCAGCCAGAAGACTTTAGGAGGGGCCAAAAGGAGGGAGGAGACGCCAGCCCATAATATGTTCTACCAACCTCCCAGAAACCCTCGCACAGGAAACCATCTTGACTGAGAGATGCGCGCACCACCAGGAAGGGCCTTGAATTGGACCAGGTATGGGCACAAGCAAGATGATGGACCAGAGACAACCTGGAAAGCTAACCCCATTACCTTAAAACCTGAGACTGCGAGCCACGTGGCAGAGCAGTTCTCCAGGGTTCCCTTACCCTCCTGCTCTCTACCCAGGTGCCCCTTCCCAATAAAGTCTCTTGCTTTGTCAGTACGTGTGTCTCCTCAGACAGTTCATTTTGGAGTGTTAGACAAGAGCCCAGTCTCGGGCCCTGGAAGGGGTTCCCCTTCCGGTAACAAAAGGACTCAGCAGGGCTGAAAGATCTGAACGGATATCAGGAACTGTCAGAATCCCTAAATGCCAGATGTGTAGATTTTACAGATGATCCGACCCAACTGTTTCCAAAGGTGCTCTGGCCACACATTCTTGACTCAAACTAAATCTAATGAAAAAGCTCCGATAGCTGGAAGGGCTTGGCACATGCAGGGGGCCCCAGAAGTATCTGCTGAATGAATAAGTGAATGAATGAAAATGGAGCCACTCTGGAGATGAAGGAAACAGCAGAGGAGGCCCATTTCCCACCCTCCCAGCCTTCCCTCAAGGAATCCTAAGACCACTCCTTGGACCTTTCAGAACCACCACAGAACAATCTGAAAACCACTGATTGGCCCAGCCTCCCTTCTTCTCGTTAGGGGACCTGAGGACAGTAGGATTAGCTGGAAGGAAGAGGAACGGTCCTGGAGGGGAGGAGGGTTGCGGGACTGGCAGAGTCAGCTCACCTTTCCAGGCTCAGGACACTGTGGTACTCAACCGACTCCTCAAACACGGACAGCATGTAGACCTCATCCACCATCACGTGCAGCTCATGCCTGAAGGGCAGGTCGGGGGGAGGAGAGAGCTTGGTTGGTAGGCCAAATGCATCCTCCAGGGTGGGATGGCAGTGAATCCGAAATCCAGAAGGACCATAGTCTAGCCCAGGGTTACCAAACTTGTTTTTTCCAGGAACACCCTTCTTTTGTCTATTTCTTTCAAACAAGCAAGAAGCCGTGCACACACAAAGCAGATGACAGTGGGGAAAGAAAGAGAGAACTAGCATCCCACCACCCCTTACCCCTTGACTCCACTGCCAGGAAGGGCCAAAGCAGGTAGAAACCCACAGTGGGGTAAAGAGGGTAGCAGGACCCGCACCAAAGCTCACATCAGAACCCTGATCTGTCACACGCTTTACGGGGTGAGCGTGGGGTGCCTCACCTCTTGGCAAACTTCAGGTACTCCTGCAGCTCTCCTGGGGAATAGACATCACCCAGAGGGTTCTGGGGGTTGATGAGGATGAGGCCTTTGACCTTCACACCCTGAAACCATCAGTGGGACAGGAGACCCTCAGCTCCTCCCCAAGGCCACACGGTCCCACTGGGCAGAATCCCAGGGAAATGTGTTCACCACCCAACACGAAATGAATAAGGGCAAAGAATTATATCTGTGGCATCGTATCAGCTATAAAAGAGAACAAATGCAGAGAAAAAAGCTCAGAGAGAAATATGCCCAAACGCCAGTAGAAGTTGCCTTTGTTGGTAGAATTATGGGTGGCGGTTTGTGCTTTTAAAATTCCCACAGTGGGCATATATGGATTTTATGACCAAGGTTAAAAAAAAAAACAGATTGATAGATTTCTGAAAAGTGGACTGGACAGGAACCACTGGAGGGATGCTGGTCTATGCCTTTCTTCAGGAGTCCTCAGATCCCCTCAGAGTGAGGGGGACCACCTCCTCAAATCACCAGAGAGACTGCTGAACCACAGACTTCTAAGCTCCACGCTTGACCTGCTGAGTCAGAATCGGGAGAAGTGGGGGGTAGTATTTTTAATCAAGCTCTCTAGTTGATTCTTTGTACACTGAGAGTCTCAGAGTCTTTCTCTAGCAGGAAGCCCTCCATGGGCAGGCTCCTGCTTGACCCCCAGAACGGTTCCAGGCTACCACCCTACCCCCCGTCCCCATCACGGAGCGCCACCACTACTCCCAGGAGATCAGCCACAGGAAGGGGGTCCATGCCCTGCTCAGGCACACCCACTTGCAGCCTTGGGTTTAATTTGATCCCCAGACCTCGGAATTAGCTCCTTCCAGCGCCATCTCGAGCTTCTCCACTGTGAGCTGGAAGGGGCGTGTCTCCAGCCCAGTGACCTGGAAGAAGATCCACAAAAGCCACCAGCCAAATTCAGTGACCCTCCCCCGCCAGACCTGGACTCTGGGGCCTCTCCTACCCCTGTCATCTCCAGCCTCCTCTCAGAACAATCTCAGAAAAACACAGGGGGGTCACTCCCCTCTCACTGCCACCCACCCCATCACATCAGAGACACCCTCACGGCTCTTAGGTTTGGGGAAGAGCCCCCTGAGGTCCACTGATTGGGGTCTGCGGGCTTCCATGTTGAGGTCTGCTCTGCCCCGTTCTCACCCCACCATTCCGGTGTGGTCTCCCTGGGCTGCCCTTGGCTTTCGCATCAACCCCAGGGATCTCAGAGGTGGAAGATGGGGTGTCCCCAGGGCACCTAGGCGAGGGCAGCCAAGGCCAACAGAAGGCTCCACTCTCCTTTCAGCCATAACCCCAGAGGCCTCGGCATGGACCTCCTCTCGTGTCTACACTCAAATTCAGACAGAGGAACATCTCGGCCTACAGGAAGGCCCAGGTCCAACCTGGGGTCCCAGGAACTCTTACCTCACTGTCCAGATAGACACAGACCAGTCGGACGTTGCCATAGAGATACACATGCTGCGTGATGGCTCCGTAGTAAGGGGCAGGGATCAGGAAAGCCTCTGGGGGCAGGAGTGGGCCAGGGCCCGTCACCCTCTGGCTGGAACACCCAGACCCCTGTCCACTGACCCCACGCCTCTCCAAGCCTTCAGTGTGCTTGGGGAACATCTGGGGAACACGCTCCCTCTCTCAATTCCCAAAACTCTTTCTAAAGCTGGGATCCACTGAGATCAGTCCCTTTTCTAATAATTAGTAGCTACCATTTATCGGGCACTTAATATGTATGGGGATCTGTGCTAAATATTTATTTTTTAATCTCGTTTGATCTTCACAATCACTCTGTGGGGTAAGTACTATTATTATCCTCACTTTACTGATGAGGAAACTGAAGCTTAGATCCCTCGGAAGCACGTGACCTGCTGGGTTACTGCAAGCACAGACTTGGAACAGGAGTCGAAGCTGCAGGGTGATGATCTGGGTGTGACAGATGGGAAAACTTGACAATACACAGAACTGCCCAGAGACAGAAAGGACCGCTTCTGGAGGAGTGAATGCTCCCCCCCTGGGGGCACTGAAGCCAAAAGCTGACGCCGCTCGGTGGGGAGGGGGTGTCATGCAGAAGACCCCCGCTGTGGACACAGGGGTTGATGAGATGACGCCCAAGGTCCGCTCTAAGGCACAGGTAAAGGTGCTCCTCCAGCTCTAAAGAGGGTGCATCAGTCAAGCTGCCCCCTTCCCAGCTTTCCCTTCAGCACAACCCCACCCCCGCCTCGCATCTCTGGAAGGGGCAGACTTTGCCCCACATGTTCCCTCTCCCGGCCACAGGGATTGGGCCAGAGGTAGACAAATGACCCCAGGAGCCAACGCACTGGCTGGCCAGACACCCATCACGTTCTCTCTGTCTCAGGACTTTGCTCCAAGAAGCACAGATCCTCGTAAGATGAGAACATGCACTTGAATGTGAAGGTCATGCGGAGTCAGAGCTGAGCCAACAACCTGGGCCAAACAGAGCTGAGGAAGGTCCAGAGAGAGGCCTGCATAAGAGGCGGGGGAGGGGGACTGCACACCCCAGTGAGAGACAGAGAGTGTGACGCTGATTCTACTCTTGATGGTTCTAGAACGGGTGGGAAATTGCCTATTACATCCTTGTGATGAATCTTCCTTTCAGGGTTCAAAACTTGGTTATTACGTCTCTCTGTGTTATTTTAACAAGTAACTTAACCCCCTGGGCCTTAATCTCCTCATCTGTTAAATGGGAATAAGCACAGAACCTACCTCATCAGGGTTAGAGTGAGGATTAAATGACAGACTATGCCTAGCCTTAGGCCAGCGCCTGAAACGTAGTATGTGGTCAATAAGTATTACTAAATTATGATAATTAATTAAGCTAATATGAGTGGGTCTCTGTTCCTGGCAACCAACAGCCCCTGACCATAACTATGGTCAATATGTCCTTGATTTGACCATGGCTCTTGCAGCAAGCACTGCTGGCTATATACTCAACAGCCATTCCAATTTTCTTCCTTGCTAAGAGAGCACCAGATTTTTCAGCTACAACCAGCAATAAGTCCAAGGAAGGTGCACCTTCCCCCAGCCCTGGGGGATGAAGCAAGTTTGGTTTAAGCCAACCAGGGTTCTCCTCCCCTTCGCCAGGGACTGCTTTGGGAATGGGTTTGTGAGTTCGTCCTGGCCAGAAAGATGCAAGGGGAGCTCTGCAGGGACTCTTCCAGGAAAGAGTAGCCCCATTTCCTCCCTCCCAGTAAAAAAGAGACAGGCACAGCACAGCCTCCCTCTCTTCCTGCTTTAGGACATGCTGTCACGTGAGGTCGTCACAGAGAAACGGCCCAGAACCCTGGCATCACCTTGACTTCCCCTGGAACTGCCAACCCCTGGTGTCTTGTCAGGCCACTTTGTTAAGCCCCCTGTGGTCTAACAGTCTATTATGGCAAAAGCACCCTGATGCAGGCCTCGAGGACAGGCAGCCAGGGACACTGCAGGCACAGGGCAGCCCCCGGTACTGAATGGGCTGCAGTCTACTTACCCCCCACCTCACACAGTACCGTGGCCAGAGCGGAGAAGAGAGAGGCACAGCCATTCAGAACCACCACCTGAGGGTGACACATCCATGGGACAAAGATGAATCTGTCCCAGGTGGGTGCAAGGGCCTGCAGCCTCTAACCCGGGAGGGCACAGAGGGAGGGCCAGGTCATACCCGCAGGCCCCTTCTGACTAACGGCCAAGTCCATTTGTGTGGCTTATTCATGGGGACCCTCTTCTAGATCAGCTGAGCGAGGAAGAGGGAGCTGGTCACTCAGAGAGTCCTGCCCGAAGGGGTGGAGGCAAAGAGGGGCCACAGAACAAAGCGGGGCAGAAATTATACCCAAACTCTAAATATCTAGGATGAGGGGAAAGAAGGGAGGGGCCCTTCCTAATTCCAAATCAAAACTAAGTGACCCTACCTGACCCCTGGCCAGCCAAAAGTTGGGGAGGGGGCAGAAGAGCAGGAAGGAGCAGGGGAGGGGGCTACTCACATTCTCTGGTTTAAGGGGTGTGGGGCTCCTGCAGTAGAAAGACAGGAACCTGGCCACTTCCTCCCGGAGGCTGGAGATCAGACAGACAGATGGGCAGTGCTTGTCAGAGGGGCTCTGACCCCAAGTCCAGCCCAGAGCTCCTCTGGTGAATCTTCAAGCAGCTGCCATTACCCTTCTCTGTTTCCCACGATGGGAATACAATCAGTATTTGTCTCCACTCCTTGGTACCCACCTCCCTCCTCGGTCCCAACACTACCCACATGCGTCGAAACTTCCATTCCAGTAGTTCTAGGACACCTGACCCCACCTAATCAGCAGACTACAGGAAGATCTAAAAGTAACACTCGCTATACAGATCTAGCTAATAGTAATAGTAATAATAGCACATTAATATAATAAAAGATATAATATAATGTAGGACAATATAATTATTATTATAACAATAACTATTATCATAGTTATTGCTAATATGTACAAGCATTTACCTTATGCAGGTGTTATTTAGAGAATATTCCTCATTTACTCTTCATAAAACCCCTATGACACAACTACTATTATTATTATTCCCATTTTACAGACAAAAAAACTGAGGCTTGAAGGAATTAGGTTACATGCTGGTAAGTGGCAGAGTCCACACTCAAGCCCAGTGGTCAGACTCTAGGGCCACCATCCTAATTATTATAAGAGCACACGCTTGGAATTACTCTTGGAATCAAGTCCAGCTCCAGCACTAAATCCTTAGGACAGCATCTGGGCCCTAGCAAGTGCTCAATAAATATAAACTCTTATTAGTTTTACTTACTAGCTCCCATCTTACCAGCAGAAGGCCCCAACCATCTCCTCCTAAGCTGATTCTAGCTCCTCTAAAGCTACTGAGAAACTGGAGACAAGGCTCCTGGCCTGAAGGCCCTCTCCACTCCTCAGACTCAAGAGAACCAAGCCAGGGAGCCACTGAGCAGGGGTGGGATGGGCAGGAGGCACCAGTTCCCTGCAGATGCTCCAGGAGACCCCATGACTGCCAACTCTCCAGGACTAGGCCCTCAGCCTAGGGCAGGCTTTCTCAACCCGCCACTATTGATGTTTCAGGCCAGATCACTCTTTCTTGTGGAGGGGCCTGTCCTGGGCACTGTAGGAGGTTTAGCAGCTTCCCTTGCCTCTACCCAAGAAAAGCCAGGAGCAACCCCCTCCCAGTTACAACAACCAAAAATGTCTCCAGACATTGCCACATGTCTCTTGGGGAAGGAAACCGCCCTGGGGTTGAGAACCACTGGCCTACAGGTGCTACTTACAACAGATGTCCCCTCCAGTCAGGGTACTGCAGCAGGGACAGCTCCACCCGCAGCATGTCGCTCTGACTCAGCTGGGGACAGACAGGGGAGAGCAGGGCTGAGGGCCGCACACACTCATGGTGAGGGCCAGCCCTGCCACCTGCATCCGCGCAACACCAGGGCTTCTAAAGCCAAGGGCTTGGTCTGCTTATCAGAGAAACTGAGACAGGGGCAGCCCAGGGACAGCATTCTCATGCCCATTTTGCAGATGAGGAAACTGAGGCTTAAAAATGTCAGGTGTGGGACTTCCCTGGTGGTCCAGTGGTTAAGACTGTGTGCTTCCACTGAAGGGGGCCCAGGTTCAATCCCTGGTCAGGGAACTATGATCCCGCGAGCCGCACGGCAAGACCAAAAAAAGAAAAAGTCAGGTGGCTCAGCCAACATCACAGCACCGGCAAGTGGCGAAGTTAAGACAAACCAGAATTTTTGACTCCTAGTCCAATGCTCTTTATACAGCACCGCCGCCCAACCAAACCAGAGGGGTGGATTTGCAGAGGCAGCGATAGGAGAGCGCGCTCCTCAGCTCCTCCAACGGGGTGACAGAAGAGGTCCCAGAACTGGGTGCCCTACCTCGGTCTTGGCTCTAAGTCATGGAGGGACTCAGGCCGCTGTCTTCCTGCAGGCTCAGCTCAACCTCACACTTCGGAAAATGTGGCCATTTCCAGACCATCCCCATCCCCTGCCTGGGTGCTGGGTTAGTGACTCCCAGGGCATCACACCCACAAAGTCAAGGAAAGGCAGAAGCCTTGGGCGGCGGGACCAAAAGGAAGAAAGGGAATGAGCCACGTGTCTATAACCCCAGCCTCTTCCATTTCTCCTTCGTCCTTGAGCACTGCACTGTCCGATACAGAGGTCTCTGGCCACCCGTGGCCCTTATGTGTGACTCTCCTGCATTGAGACACTGGATTCTGAAGACTTATATGAAAGAAGTATGTAAACTATCTCATTAATAATTTTTTATATTGATTACATGTTGAAATAGCCATATTTTAGATACAATGGGCTAAATAAAATACACGATGAAAATGAATTTTACCAGTTTCTTTGTATTTATCTAATAGAAAATTTTTAATTATATATGTGGCTCACAATCTATTTCTATTGGATGGCGCTGAGCTGCCTTAGAGTGGGGAGCTGGCTTTGAGCTGGCTTTGGGTAGAACAGGTTTTTCAAGCCCACACCCTACACCCCTCTCCCCTTGCAGCTTAGATGTTTCCCTGTGGAAATATGTTCCTTTGGGTTAAGTATCACTCTCTCCACAGTTCCAAACTCTAACTCCTAGGCCTCGAGAGACACATTTATCAGATAGTTCCAGCAGTTTACTAGAGATGGCTCACACCATCTCAAGAAATCTGATTATTTTCTCTATCTGTGAGTTGGCAGGTAGAGGGAAGGGGGAGGGGCAATATAAGGGGAGGGGATTAAGAGGTCCAAACTATTAGGTATAAAATAAGCTACAAGGCTATACTGTACAACATGGGGAATATAGTCAATATTTTATAATAACTATAAATGGAGTATAACCTTTAAAAATTGTGAATCACTCTACTGTATACCTGTAACTTGTATAATACTGTACAGCAATTATACTTCAATTTAAAAAAATAAATAAAAGAAAGAAATCTGATTTCAGGAATTTTGCAAACTGTACCATTTTCAAAAATTAAATTATATAAACTATACATCTAAATTATGTAAGTCAGTTACAGTAAAAACAAAGGTAAAAAGTACTCAGACAATATTGCTCCTGTCTATGTTACTCCATTTTGCTCTCATCTGTGCTCTGGAGGTTCTTTCCGTCCAGGTGTCTGCATGGTGGGACTACCACGTGATGGTGCCCCTGCACCTCTCTTCCCAGCTCTGCATGCAGTGATGTCACAGCAATAGCTTGATATCGGCCACAGTGGGGGCCTTTACACTATGGGAATCACAAAAGCTACCGATCAGGGGCCTCTTTCTCCCAAGGCCAGTTGTTAAATACTGACCACACATCACCGAGTATCTCCCCCTGAGAGCAGGGACCCAGCCAGCAGGAGGAACTGAGGAGAGAAAGAGCCAGAAGAAGTGAAGAAGGAGGATCACAGTGGGGAAGTGACTCTCCCAAGATGGCAGAGAAAGTGGTCCCCGAGGCCGCTGAAGCAAGCAGCAGGCTCTCTGGGGGAAGTATTCCAAGGAATCCCAGAGAATACAGCCCCTTGGAGCTAGGGATGCCACCCAGAGGTGCACCGGGACTTACCCGCCTAGACAGCAGGTCAAAGCAGAGTTTGTTCTCACTGGTGCCCAAGTTAATGATGCCCTGGAGGTGAGAGGTACAGAGCCATGTGAGCACAGCAGAGGGTGCCATCAGAAGGCCCCGGGGGGCGCACCAAGGCAGCAAAACGAAGCTCTCTGCAATCCGGCCCTTCCCACCACCCCTCCTGGTCTTTGCTCAAGCCATGCCCTCCACATGGCGCCATGATCCTATCTTCCCATTTCTAAAGCTCTGTGCAAATGCCATCTCCTCCAGGAAGCCTTCCTCAAAATCCCGCCTGCAAGGGATCTTTTCTTCTTCTGGATCCCAAAGCACTTTATCTGTCCCCCTTTACGGCACTAGTCAGTTTCTGCCCCAGGTCACAGGGACTGATGTACAGGCTTTATCTCCCCCACTAGATGGGAAGTCCCTGAAGGCTGGATACACGTCCAAGACACCGCTGTATCTCTCAAGAGCCTCAGTTTACAGGATGAAAGAACGTACACAGTAAACTGGTGCTCTGGCAGGAACAGGAACAAGGGTGAACGTACCACAAGAAGAGGCCCTGTCAGCCCTGTGGAGAAGACCACGTGGTGAGGAACCAAGGCCTGCCAACAACCATGTGAGTGAGCTTGGAAGTGGATCATCCCCTCACCCCACCAAGCTTTCAAATGAGACCACAGCCCCAGCTTCACTGCAACTTCCCAGGAGATCTTTAGCCTGAAGCACCACCTGGATTCCTGAATTCCAGAAACTGTGAACTGTTTGCTTTAAGTTGCTAAGACCTGAAGTCCTTTGTTACACAGCAAGAGATAACTAATACAATCTCTCACTTTTTTCAGGTCTCTGCTTCAATGTCACCATATTAAAGTGACCTTCTATGACCACCTCACATAAAATAGTAATATCCCCAGCCCACCCCACCAGTCTCTATCCTATTACCCTGCTTTATTTTTCCCTACAAGACTTATCCCAACATATATATATTTATGTCTGTCTCCCATACTAGACTATAAACTCCATGAGGGCAGGAACTTCATTTTTGTTCATGGCTATAACCCTGGTATATAGAACAGTGCCAGCACCTGGTACATGCTCAACAAATAAAGATTATTAAAGGGTTATTCATGACAGCTCTCTACCCTCTGAAGGTATTACTAGTAATAAGTTATAATAATTGGGGCAGATAACATTAATAAGAATAGCAACTACCATTTATTGAATGCTCTATGTGGAAGCACTGTGCTCATAACTTACATACCTGATCTCATTTAATTATGACAGTTCTATAGAGGAGGTATTACTACCCCATTATAGAGATGAACTGAGGTTCAAAGACATTAAGTAATTAGCTCAAGAATACACAACCCGAAAGTGAAACAGTTGCAACCTGAACCCTAGTTCTGTCCCAGATCTAAAGTTGGATAGTCATGGGCTGTGGATCAGAATCCATATAAGAGCACTCCATGGTTCTTGAATTCCTCCCTCACAAATCAAGGTTCCCTTAATTATAAATGGGCCATTTTCTGATTCAGGTAATATACAGGGGCCTCTCTGAGCAACATCAGACACCCCTTTGGGAGTCAGAGGGGCATAACTCCAACATGACAATAGCAAGCTGTGTGCTGCCCTGTTGGTCAAGGTGGGGTACCCGCCCCCCCACCCCCGTGCTCTCTTGCGTCCCAGTGGAGAGGGGGCCTTCACTCACACTGGGGTTCTTCTCCTCATCATACTCATCCATGTGGTAGGTCCTGTAGCCCTCCTCTGCTGAATCCCAGAACCATTTAATGACGCTTCCTCTAGAGGACAGGTAGGGGCTGTCGGAGGAGAACATGGCGGTGGGATCACCCACTCCATAGAGCTTCAGCGGCTTCTGGTCTGGTTTTCTGGAGCATTCTCTTTCCAGACCATCCCCATGGTTACTGTGCAGGCCCTGTGTGGAGACTGAACCCGGACAGGTGGTAGGTGTCCCGGAGTCCTTCTGAGGGAGTGTGAACATCTGCAGAAAGACAAAAGCACTCAGTGCCTGATCTGATCAAGGGCTTTCATAGCACCAAGCAACAAAAATGAACTGGGAGTCACGGGGCCCTCCCCCTTGTCTATCTGCCCCTTCCTTCAAGTTTATATACTCATCACTTCCTGGGTCCCTTACTAGTTATAACCATGTGCGCAATCACTTCAAGGCATCAACTCTGCTAAGGATCTACAGACAGGGGCTGTACTTGCTACTTTTCTACAACTTTAATAAATGGCTGCTTCAGCTTGTTTTATTTTTGTGGAAGTCTTTCATTCTGCAGCCTAAAGAGTCACCAGCTTCTTTTTCCATTCTTGCCGACGTCAATTTCAAAAAACCAAGTTAAAATGTGCTGACTTAAAGCAGAAAGAGCCTGGAGTCCAGGGGTCTTGTGGTGACTGTTGTGAATAGGAGTAAAGGATAAAATGAGATTATCTGGTTGTTTGCAGGCGATGATGGGTGGGGCCTGAGAAGAAGGAAGTGGGGTTCCCAGAAATGCAAGTGCACGGACCCTGAGCAGAGCCCAAGGCCCCACCCCCGCTCCCGAAGTGGGGGAGGCGTGGCCGCTGGGAGGGGCTGGTCTGATCCTGTGCTCAGATGTGAACTCCTCCACTTTCTAAGCCAGTGTCCTCGCGGGCACAGTGGGTGTAGCCGTAACTACCTCATAGGGTAGCAGTGAGGACATAAATCTATGAGTTAGTGTGAATGGCTTAGAACAAATCCTGGCTCATGGCCAAACTTCAGTAAAATACGTTATTATAACTCGGCTTAGAAGAACCCAGTCCTGATGCACAAGCCCCAAACACCAAATGATGGGGGACCAACCAGTGGCCCAGAAACCCAAGGGGCTCCTCGGTTAAATTTTGCTCCACGAAGTCTTTTCTGGGGTCTCCCCCAACTGACTGGGCTCTCCCCAGCCTCACCTCGCCCCCCACCCCATCCCATGCCTGGGCCCTCGGCAGGGCAGAGGGGCTGAGGCGGGGTGGAGGTGGGGGCCGGCGGGCAAGGGGCGTCCAGCGGGGCGGCGGCGAGTCCAGAGCCCGAAACCCGCGCGGTCGGGCCTCGGAGATCCACGAGAGGGCAGACAGGGCGGAAGGCAGAGCGCAAGACCCCTGCAGAGCGGCGAGGGCCTCGCGGGCGCCGGCTCCCGGTCTCCCGGAGGAGGAAGTTTAAGTCTGGCCGAGAGCTTCGAGACGGAAGGGCCGGGACTTCTCCAGCGAGGCCTCGAGCCCGGGCAAGGGAGACCCCGCCGGCCCCCTGTTCTGCAAAGCGTGGATTGCACCTACTTGCGGAGCTGGAGGAGCCGGCGCCGGCACTCAGGGACGCGCAGTCTGTGTCCGAATCCTCGCCCGGACTCGCTGTCCGCCGCTGTGCGCAGGGCACCCGGGCCCAGGCACTCGCACTCGGGACCTTCCGCGCCGGGTCGGGCTTCCCGGAAGGTTCCGGGCGCAGTTCGTCAACTCGTGCCCGAGGCCGCAGGACGCCCGGGTGTGGCCTGCGCGCAGGGAGCGCACACGCTGCAGCACCGTGAGGCGGGGAGGGGAAGCCGCGGAAGGGGACGGGGTCCAGGGCCAGAGCTCCGCCAGGAAGGGACGGGCCGCCCGCTGCCACCTCCGCTCTCTGCGGCCTCAGCGCCCTGGCCGCCTTCCCGCCCCGGTCTCCCCGCCCCTGGCACACGGGGGCGCCTCCCTCTGCCTCCCGGCCTTAGTGTCCCCATTTTAAGGCAGAGTCAGCGAGGTTACTGGACAAATGTATGCCTGGTTGCGGCCCATGGAAAAGACTTTCCGGAGTTACATTAATTCCGATTAAGAGCATCCTGAAAACATCCTTCCCCTATGAAAGCTTTTAACCTGAGTTTGTAATTTCTCCTCTTTTCGTTCTACAGAACATCTGGTGAACTCTGCCTGGGACCCTGCACATTCTGGGACTTTGGCAATGAGTTCTCATGGCCAAACTTCAGTAAAATACGTTATTATAACTCCTCGCCGCTTTCCCCAGTCCTGATGCACAAGCCCCAAACACCAAATGATGGGGGACCAACCAGTGGCCCAGAAACCCAAGGGGCTCCTCGGTTAAATTTTGCTCCACGAAGTCTTTTCTGGGGTCTCCCCCAACTGACTGGGCTCTCCCCAGCCTCACCTCGCCCCCCACCCCATCCCATGCCTGGGCCCTCGGCAGGGCAGAGGGGCTGAGGCGGGGTGGAGGTGGGGGCCGGCGGGCAAGGGGCGTCCAGCGGGGCGGCGGCGAGTCCAGAGCCCGAAACCCGCGCGGTCGGGCCTCGGAGATCCACGAGAGGGCAGACAGGGCGGAAGGCAGAGCGCAAGACCCCTGCAGAGCGGCGAGGGCCTCGCGGGCGCCGGCTCCCGGTCTCCCGGAGGAGGAAGTTTAAGTCTGGCCGAGAGCTTCGAGACGGAAGGGCCGGGACTTCTCCAGCGAGGCCTCGAGCCCGGGCAAGGGAGACCCCGCCGGCCCCCTGTTCTGCAAAGCGTGGATTGCACCTACTTGCGGAGCTGGAGGAGCCGGCGCCGGCACTCCGGGACGCGCAGTCTGTGTCCGAATCCTCGCCCGGACTCGCTGTCCGCCGCTGTGCGCAGGGCACCCGGGCCCAGGCACTCGCACTCGGGACCTTCCGCGCCGGGTCGGGCTTCCCGGAAGGTTCCGGGCGCAGTTCGTCAACTCGTGCCCGAGGCCGCAGGACGCCCGGGTGTGGCCTGCGCGCAGGGAGCGCACACGCTGCAGCACCGTGAGGCGGGGAGGGGAAGCCGCGGAAGGGGACGGGGTCCAGGGCCAGAGCTCCGCCAGGAAGGGACGGGCCGCCCGCTGCCACCTCCGCTCTCTGCGGCCTCAGCGCCCTGGCCGCCTTCCCGCCCCGGTCTCCCCGCCCCTGGCACACGGGGGCGCCTCCCTCTGCCTCCCGGCCTTAGTGTCCCCATTTTAAGGCAGAGTCAGCGAGGTTACTGGACAAATGTATGCCTGGTTGCGGCCCATGGAAAAGACTTTCCGGAGTTACATTAATTCCGATTAAGAGCATCCTGAGGGCTTCCCTGGTGGCTCAGTGGTTGCGCGTCCGCCTGCCGATGCAGG
>NC_041229.1:95011240-95029994 GCF_002837175.3 Physeter macrocephalus | reverse complement strand
GGATCCCACATGCCGCGGAGCGGCTGGGCCCGTGAGCCATGGCCGCTGAGCCTGCGCGTCCGGAGCCTGTGCCCCGCAACGGGAGAGGCCACAGCAGAGGGAGGCCCGCATACCACAAAAAAAAAAAAAAAAAAAAAAAAAAAAGAGCATCCTGAAAACATCCTTCCCCTATGAAAGCTTTTAACCTGAGTTTGTAATTTCTCCTCTTTTCGTTCTACAGAACATCTGGTGAACTCTGCCTGGGACCCTGCACATTCTGGGACTTTGGCAATGAGTTAGACCACCAAGGTCCCAGGCCCGCGCCGAGCCTTTGAGTAGGAAAAGTTTCCTTTTCTCCATGAAAAGCAATAAGCAGGATCCATCAGTACAGATATGCCTGGGAAGACTTGGCTGTCTTCGGATCACTCCACTTCTTGTCTTCGCTTTGGCCTTGCCACTAACATTGTGACCTTGAGCAGCTCTCAAGACTTTTTGGTCCTCCGTGTTATGTAAAATAAGCCAGTTCTCTCCATTTAAGTCATATCATTCTGTTTAATTCAGGAAAGTAGTCTTATTGAATGCCTGTGTTGTGCAAGATCTCTGCAAAGTGCTGGGATACAGTGATGGCAAAACAAACAGCGGGCCTGCATGGTTGACTGGGAAGGCAGACATACAAATGTGCTAACTAATAAGAAAGATTACTGGGTGCCTTGGAAGCATGCGGCAGGGAGATTTAACACCACTGCCCCCTTCCCTGACACACACACACATGCATTGGCCCCATACAGGAAGCCTTACACACACATTCATTCACCCTAAACACTTAGGAAGTGATGCTTGAGTACTAGTTAGCTAGCTGGAGTGTGGGGTGTTGGAAGCAGAAGAAAGCCTCTGAGAGAGCCTTGAAGGTTAGAGTCCGTGTGGAACATTAATGAACTGCCACAAGCCTAATACCGACCACCGGAGCTTGCAGGGTTCAGGAGAAAGGTTGGAGATACGATCGGGGATCAGGTCATGAATCTTAATAAACCCTGGTAAGGACTGTGAACTTCTCACTGAGGGCAAGGGATATATATTGTAATCTCTAGAGCAAACAGTTTTCTTTAAAAAATCAAAAGGTATAACTAAGCATAAATGGGATACAAAACAATGCCTGATTAATTCAAAAGGCGTGGAGGAAGGAAAAAATGAACAAAGAGCATATGGCACAAATAGAAGACAAATAGCAAGATAATTGACTTAAATACAACCATATCAATGATTACATTAAATTAATGACCAAAGACCAGTTAAAAGATCATCAGACTGGATAAAATGGTAAGATTAAGAATATGGTGTTTGCAAGAGACATGTTAAATGAAAAAACAAACTGCTAAAACTGGAAAAAATATACCATGCAAATAATCATAAGAGGATGGCTAATATCCAAAAACCAGAAAACAAGTGTTGGCGAGGATGTGGAGAAATTGGAACCCTTGTGTACTGTTGGTGGGAATATAAATGGTATAGCCATTGTGGAAAACAATATGGAGGTTCCTCAAAAAGTTAAAAATAGAATTACCATATGACCAGCAATTCTGGGTATATTCCCAAAAGAATTGAAAGCAGGGTCTTGAAGAGATCATCGTACACCCATGTTCAGAGCAGTATTATTCACTCTAGCTAAAATGTGGAAGCAACCCAAGCGTCCAACATATGAATGGATAAGCAAAACATTGCATATACATATAATGAAATATTATTCAGCCTTAAAAAGGAAGGAATTCTGACACATGCTACAACATGGATGAACCTTGAGGACATTATGCTAAGTGAAATAAGCCAGTCACAAAAAGACAAATACTGTATGATTCCACTTATAAGAGGTTCTCAGAGTAGTCAAAATCATAGACAGTATAATGGTTGCTGCCAGGGGCTAGGGAAGGCGATAATGGGGAGTTATTATTTAATAGGCATAGATTTTCAGTTTTATAAGATGAAGAGAGTAATGGGGATGGATGGTGGTGATGGCTGCACAACAATGTGAATGTATTTAATGCTGCTTAACTGTACACTCAACAATAGTTAAGATGGTAAATTTTTATGTTATGTGTTTTTTGACACATACACCCAAAAAAAGAATCATAAAAAAGCTGTAGCATTCATAATATCTGACACAGACTTCAAAACAAAAAGAATTACCAATAATTTGAAAGGACATTTCATAATGATAAAATGATCAATTCCTCAGAATGACAATTTAAAATTATATGCCTAGTAACAAAACTTCAAAATACATGAAGCAGAAACTGACAGAACGAAAGGGAGAAACAGACAAATCAATAATTATAGTTAGAATATTTAGCACCCCTCTTTTAGTAATAGATAGATCAAGTGACAGTAAGGGTCAGAACATTTAAACATTATAAAACAATTTAACCTACTTCACATGTATAGAACACCACACCCAATAACTGCAGAATACACTTCAAGTGCACATGAAACATTGACCAAAATAGACCATGTACTTGGCCCTAAAAAGGTCTCAATTTCAAAGGATTGAAACTGTAGTTTATGTTCTCTAGTCACAATGGAACTAAAGTAGAAATCATTAATAAAGACAGCTGAACAACCCCAAATATTTGGAAACTAAATATTTGCTAAATAAATTATAGCTAAAAAAGAAATCACAAGGGAAAGTAGGAAATTGAATGATCATAAAAAACCAACTTATCAAAATTTATGGGATGTAGCTAAAGCAATGTTTGGAGAGAAATCAATAACTTTAAATGCTTATATTTGAAAAAAAAAAAGCTTAAAAACCATTGGTCTAGGGCTTCCCTGGTGGCGCAGTGGTTGAGAGTCTGCCTGCCGATGCAGGGGACACGGGTTCGTGCCCCGGTCCGGGAGGATCCCACATGCCGCGGAGCAACTAAGCCCGTGAGCCATGGCCGCTGGGCCTGCGCGTCCAGAGCCTGTGCTCTGCAACGCGAGAGGCCGCGAGAGGCCACGACAGTGAGAGGCCCGCGTACCGCAAAAAAAAAAAAAAAAAAAAAAAACCATTGGTCTAATCTTCCACATTAAAAAGCTAGAAAAATAACAAATTAAACCCAAAGTTAATAAAAGGAAATAAAGATAAAAGTAGAAATGAAACAGAAGAGAAACAAGGAACAATCAATGAAACTAAAAGTTGGGTCTTTGAAAATGTTAATACAATTGATAAACATTTAGGTTAACTGATCAAGAAATTCATTTCAGTATCAGTAAAGAAAAAGGAGGTAACACTATAGATCCTACAGATAATAAAGGGATAATATGGGAATGTTATAAAAAATTTTATGTCAATAATTAAACTTAGATGAAATGGACAAATTTTCTTGAAAGACACAAACAACCAAAAGTGACACAAGAAATAGAAAATGTGAATAACCCAATATCTGTTACAGAAATTGAAACACAGGTAAAAACCTTCTGACAAAGAAAAACTCCAGGTACAGATGGCTTTACTGGTGAATTTTACCAAACATTTAAAAATTTTAAAAAAGCAATTTGACATAACCTTTCAGAAAATTGAGAAAGGAGCACTTCCTGAAACATATATGAGGTCAGTATTACCCTTGATGCCAAAACCAACAATGCATTACAAAAAGGAAAATTATAGCACAATATCCTTCATGAAAATAGGTGTAAAATTCTTAATATCAAACCAAATCCAACAATATATGAAAGGATGATGCATCATGACTATATGGGGCTTATTGCAGGAGTATGTTGTTGGTTTAACTTTTTTTTTAATCAATGTGATTTTATCACAATAATTAAAAGAGAATTATATTACCTCTAGAGGTGCAGATAAAAACATCTGACAAAAATTGAACCCTCATTCATGGTAAATCTCTCAGCAAACTAGGAATTGAAGGAAATTCTTCTATCTGGTAAAGGCAGTATGAAAAATACATCCAGTACTTAAGAATGAGAGACAGAACTCAATCCTGCTAAGATTGAGAACAAGGCAAGAATATCCTCTCTTACTTCTTTTATTCAATATTATACTTGAGGTTCTAGGCCATGCAATTAGAACAGAAAAATAAGAGACATAAATATTGAAAAGAAAGAAGGAAAATCATCTTTATTCGCAGGCAACATGATTGTGTACGTTGAAAATTCAATGAAATCCCCCTCCAAAACAACTAGGACTAAATAAATGAATTTAGCAAGGTCTCAAGATACTGTCAGGAGATGGTTCTTCCCAGGTCTCTCATGTTTCTGCCTGTCTTGCAAGCAGAGACACTGACTGCCTTTGTTCTGGGCTGTATAGGATTATATATACGTGTGTAAGTACATGCATATATGTACGTGCATACGTGTACGTGCATACGTGTGTGTGTATATGTGTACATATATGTACGGTGGCCAACCTTGGATGGTAGTGATATAGTGTCTGCCTCCAGAGCAAAGGGTAGGTTTGTTTACTACTAAGTATAATAAAGATAATTTCTCCCTCGGGGCCAAAGTTCAGGCAGGTTTACTGCTCATTACAAAAGAATTAGGTTCCTTAAGCTTGGGTTATCCTCTCCTGCAACACACCCCATTGCATGTACAGGCATCACTTGGTCCCCTTCACTTTGCCCTATAGGAATCAGGGTTTGGGGAACCAAAAGCCAATACTGATTACTGCTATTGCTGTGAGTTAATAAGTTATCCTTTGTCTCTGACCCAAGATTCTCATGCCTTCCGCCAGCATCCATGAAACCTGTTATTTTACAAGTAAGGTAAAACCTCAGAGCCTTCAAAGTTCTTGATAGATACAAAATCAATTGTCTCAATATACTAGCAACAAACAACTAAAAATGAAATTAATAATCTATACATTGACAATAACATGAAAGGCATAATATAGTGATAAATTTATAAGATGTGCCTAAGACCTGTACACTGAAAGCTACAAAGACCTTGCTGAGAGAAATTAAAGACCTAAATAAATGGAGGGATATTCTGTGTTCCTGGATGGGAAAAAATTAAATTCTTCCCAGTCAACCATTTGAATCTTGAGTGGAAGAGAAGACAGCAATGGCCTATCGCTTCCATGGAAGGCATCATATCTGCCTCCCAGGACAGCGCCCTGACGAGACTGGCTATGAGCTCTCGTAGCAGAGATGCCAAGAACATCTCTGGTTCCTGTCTTCCCCCTCTCTTCTGGCCCCATGAGCTCCCTCATGCATCCAATGAATTCCCTTTCTGTGTCGGCTAGTCAAGTCGATTTCTAAAAAAACTTCTCTGGTGTAAAAAATCTTGAAGAATCAGGCTACAAGCCTACCCAAGAGAGGAAGAATGGTCCCAAACCCAAGTGACTGACCAAAGCCATTGGTGGGTGCTAACAGCTTTTCCATCATCTATAAAATGGTGGTAGTCCCCACTCTGCCTATTTCACAGCATTGGTGCTCAGACTAAAGCTCAGATGTACAAAGGCTTTGCAGAGAAATGCACAGGAGGTGTGATTTGAACAGCTGGAAACACTAGAGATGAAAATGGAAGACCTCAGGCTTATCACCAGAGATTCATTTTAAAAGCCTTTCGAAAAGGCAAGAATGGAAAGAACTCGTATTTGGAAGCAGAAACATTTGGAGTTATACCCCCATCCTGCCACTTAGCCACTCGTGTATAAGGTGGACGTGATTGTGAAAGGATCCGATGGGACGTTGCATCCAACACCTAGAAAATGCTCCGCCAATTAGGCATCACGGTTTCCCTTCCTTTCTGATCTGCCCCAGAAGTGTTCTTCACATATAACCTGCTTTAGAATTTAAAATTAATTTTTTTAAATAAATTTATTTATTTATTTTTGGCTGCGTTGGGTCTTCGTTGCGGTGCGCGGGCTTCTCAGTGTGGTGGCTTCTCTTGTTGCAGAGCATGAGCTCTAGGCACGCGGGCTTCAATAGTTGTGGCACATGGGCTCAGTAGTTGTGGCTCCCGGGCTCTATAGCGCAGGCTCAGTAGTTGTGGTGCACGGGCTTAGTTGCTCCGCGGCATGTGGGATCTTCCCGGACCAGGGCTCGAACCCGTGACCCCTGCATTGGCGGGCAGATTCTTAACCACTGCGGGCTCGAACCCGTGACCCCTGCATTGGCAGGCAGATTCTTAACCACTGCCCCACCAAGGTTAATTTAAATTTAATTTTTAATTAAATTTTAATTAAGTGTCATCAAAAATGTAAAAATCATCTAGCTCTCAAAAGGTGATATGAAGCATGTGAATAAGAAACAAAACAGGCCTGGAATTTAAAAGAATATGGAAGTTATTAGATATCAAATATAAAAGTAAACCCATCTAAATAGGGATCCAGAGAGCTCCCTTTATTCCTCTCTAGGCTTTCCCACCGGAATCGCCATAAAAACATTTTGCACACACACAATGGCTAGGAAGACTAAAAAGATGTAAAGCTTCCAAAAAATGACAGATGCTCAGCTTAGGGGGGCTGATGGTGGGGTCAGATGAGCTCAGGCCTGGAAGAGCCCACTGTGTGTTTGGTCACAGCTCCAGGTCAGTACACCAGCCTTCCAGATGCGAGGCTGACATCAGGGCTTCCTGAGAGTGAGACTGGCTGGAGCCGCTGGCTGGGAGGTAGACACTTCCTCCTTCTTTGCATCCTCCAGTTGCTTCACTCTCCAATCTTGCCCCTGCTCCACTAGCACCTGATGGAACTGCTGCATGGCTAGAGGGTCCAAATGGGGACAGAGAAAAATACTTAGTGGGTTTCATGTGGGCCCCAGATATACCCAGGTCCTAGCAGACCACCACAGAGCCTCTCGTTCAGGGATGCTGAACTTGAGCCTTCCCCTCTTTGGGATAGATTTCCAAGTCGACCTGCCGCATCCCCCATGGCTCTTTTTGGCTTCATCATCACAGCCCCTGCCTGCCAGTTACCTTCATGACTCAGATCAAATCTTGTCACCTAGCTGATGGCCTTGGCCTCATCATTTTCTCTCTGCCTCTAGTGGCCCTTCACTCAGTCTATTTTCCACATTAGCCCAAAAGATATTTGTGTAACATAAATGTTCTCTTATTCATTGCTATGCTCCCAGCAGGTAGAACAGTGACCTGCATGTGTTGAGATACAATAGATAAAATGAATGTCATGTTTCCATAACCTTCAGAGGAGAATCTAAACTCCACAGTATAGCATACAGGGACTTCTAGGTCATCTCCCTGTCTATCTCACCTAGTAGCCAGCAAGTCCCACATGGGCAGAGCTCCATTTCTTGAGAGCTTACGGTCCCAATGACCTGCTCAATGGCAGACACAGACCAGACACCCAAAAGGTATAATATACCTCAAGTGCCTATCAGTTCCTGTTTACAAAGGAGTTTGAAGATATGAAAGTGGAAACAGAGGGCCTAGAAGGCCTGGAGCTATAGGCTGCTAAAGGCAAAAAAAGGGCGACTCCACTATTGCATCATACAGGAGTGGCTGGGGCACCTTTGAAGGATGCCAGGATTGGGAGGTCAGCCCCACTCACCGCTTCTTAGCAGGAGGGGCCTAGCTGCAAAGATGAGGCGGAACCAGCCAGGCTCCTTACACATGAAGGTCTTGCCACGGGACAAAATCAGCTTGTTGTGCAGGAAGCGGCAATGGAGGAGCAGCTCTTCCTCAAATGTGCATGGGTCCAGGTACTGGGGAGGACAGAGTGACAAAGCTGAGCTCAAAACCCATCAGGCAGATCTGCCCTGTAACACCTGTCTTCATTCCCAGAACTCACCTGTTTCAAGTTGATCCAGACATAGAGGCCAGAGCCACGATTGAGAAAAGGGACTTTCAATACCTTCAGTTTCTTAGTAATGTACCTGTGAGCCTCCTGCAGCCGGAAGCGATAAATGGGCAGGTACACATTGTCAATCCATTCTGGATGGGTGGAGGAAGAGGGCTGTCACACATCTCAGGGCTAAGATCTGCCAGAGGGTTCCTGACAAAATGCTCCCTACCTGGGCTTCGTGCCTGCTGATTCTATCCAAGCCTGACTTATTATATTTGAACTGACTTATACCCAACACACCCGTTTCCACTAGGTAGGTGGAGACATTGGGCTTCTCAATAATTGTGTAGGAAAGTTCTGTTTGAGTTTACACCCTTGAGGCAAGAAGTTGAGGTGTCCCCTAAATGGGGTTGATGCTTCTGTTGTCAACTGGGCAAGTAGCAGGTACTCATAGCTCCCTTACTTCCTGCCTTAGACCCTAACAAACGGACACTGAAGAACCTCATCGTCATGCTTGAGGATGATCTTAGCCCAACTATCCTCAGCATTGGCAGCGCTTTAGAACCACTTGGGAAGCTTTTAAAAGGCCTGATGGCCCAGGTTATATCCCCAGACATCTAAATCAAAATCTTCACGGATACAGCCTACGCATCAGTATTTAAACTTCCCAGGTAATTCCCATGTGCGTCCAAGACTGAGAACCAGCGTTCAAGGAGCTGGGAACCTGGTTTCTACCAAACTATCAGAGGGCCTGGCACCATGCAGGGAGGCATCCAGCTGGATTTCTCCTACCTACCCCTTTCCCCACCCAAAGCTGAAAGCAAATTGTTTTCTAAACCAGATTATCTGATTACATTAGTTTGTTTCATTATATCCCCGCTTTTAATTTAAATCCTCGGGCCTGGCATCTGCTCTATTACAGGGAATTTTTAAAAGGAGCCCTTATCTAAGTTTGGGCAATGGCATAAAAGGGGAAGGTGAATTCAGGCGCCATAGATGTAGCCACACCAACTTGCCCAAATGGCAGCTCTCCTTTGGCCACACTGGAAGATGAAGTTAAATCATATTCGAGGAATCAGGGTGTTCCTTTGTAATCTTTGCCTGGAGCAAGCCAGCTTTGGGGGAGGGAAAACTGACCTTCACATAAAGACTCATTTCTGAAGTTCCCACCTTTAAGTCCTAGAGTACAGTTGATGATCCCCTTTCCAAGCAGAGCACGAGCTACCAGATGGCCAGTGTTTTAGACCAGCACCTCCATCTTCTGTCTACACCCGGCTGCATCATCTGAGCTACAGCCTGCCCTCCTGTAAACTTCCTGTCCTGCCACTGTTAAATCCAAGACAGTGAACAGGGTCTCACTGTATTGAAGGCATGTCAGAGGCCCAAGCAGACCCAGGAATTCCCCGTGGCCATGAGGTCTGGCCCTGAACAGGGCTCAGTACCTCTGTCCTGGAGCAGCTGACACAGCTTATACTGGGTGACGCCAGAGATGCTGTGGAGGTAGCCAAAGGAGCTCATGGCAGAGGCCACCTCCCTGTTGCGGGTGTATAGAGTGCCAAACCGGAAGCTAGAGGTGCCGAAATCCTAGAGGAAGAGAAGCAGGGAAGGAAATACCCAGTTGGTCTGCCTTCTGCTTCTGGCTCGACTTCCTTCCCTACCCAAGGACAGGCAGCTGGGACTTACCTTACTGGTGCCCCAGATCACATGGGTCTTGTTGGGGTCAGGCAAACTGGAGAGGAGAGAGTACAGTCAAGATTATGGAGAAATATTTGAAGGATGAAGACTTGGGGTCTATGAAGGGAAGGTGAAAGTGGCCTTGAGGACCTTCCTAGACAGAAGGGCCTATGGGACCCAAAGTCAAGAAGCAGCTGCCCCAGTTAAGCCAGGAAGTCAACAAAAGGTATCCTTGTGGAACCAGATGGGACAGCTCTCAAGTGCCCACTGAATGAAGTCCAGGGCCCTCAGCCTGGCTCGTGGTCTTCCTACAGCTGGTCCAAAGCCACCTTCTTGGCAGTTGGCTTCTACACAAGTGGGCCACCCACCATTTCTAAAATGTGTTCACCTATTTCTTACTGCCCCACATTTGGTGAAGCTCTTCCTTCCTCCAGGCATGCTCTTCTCTTGCTTTGCCTGCTGGATCCTATCCTAGGGCCGAATACTACCCTTAAGAAAGTTCTGCTCTATTTCTATTCTTTCCACATGCCCTACTTCTCAAGAAGTTCCTACCCTGACCTTCTGGAGGGCTTCAACTTGACTTTTGACAATGCATATGCTACCTTTCCCTCAAGTTATCTCATGTACAAAATGGCGTTTAGAGAAGACACTTGGGAGGAAAGATGATGCTCTGCTCACTTTCACACTCCCAGTGGCTCTGAGCTCAGTTCCTGGCATGCAGCCAATTAAGTTTATGGCCCATGGAGTCACCCTGCAAAGTAGGAACTTCATGGTTCTCATTCCCAGTTCCAGCCAAGACCAACTCACCTCTCCAGGCTCAGAACACTATGGAATGGGATGGCTTCATCAAACACAGACAGCATGTAAATCTCATCTATAATCACATGTAGGTTATACCTGCATGTTGGGTGAAAGAGGGAGGACGATATCCAGGTTCTCCCTAATTGTTAGCTCGCTTCGTTTGATGGTCCTCTCTAGACACAGATCAGACACTCCTACTTCCCCATCAGCCCATCCAACCCTTCCAAGAGGTGTGGCAAGGTAGAAGAGGGTCTCTCCTTCACCAGAGAGGACCTTTCACACTGACTTGGGGGTACTAGGAAGGAAGAGGACCCAAAAGACATGCATGAGAACATTCGACCTCACGCTTCAACCATCAAGCAGAGACTAGTGGGAAGGGACTGGGCATCCCAGAGAGGTCTCTTCTGGTACAGTCAGGAGCTGCCACCCAAGATCTGAATCGAATAGGTTTATAAAGTAGGCTAAGTGCTCATGTGCTTCATCTCCTTTATTCTCCCAACAGCCCTTTGAAGCAGTACTGTTACCTCTATTTCACAGAAAGAAACTAAGTTTCTGAGACAGAAAGTTAATTCCCTCAGCTAGCCGGTGCTAGAGCTGGAATGTAGACCTCCCCCAGCATTCTTCCTCTTGTCCCTTGCTCTGCCATTAATTGGTCTGGATACGTTATGAAGTTTGAATAAGGGTTTCTTCTAGATAGAAGAAGACTATCCACCCTAAGAGGGCTATTTCCAGACTTCAGAGATAACTGATGTTAACATGTTCTTAGAAATGAGACATGAAAATTCTACAGGGACTCATCTTCACCCCACAAGGTCTGAGAGGCTGTCTTCCTTGGCACCTCAAGCCAAGTAGTTTGGGAAATGGATGCGGGAAGAAAGTGCTTATGCTACAAGAGGTGGAAAGGCAACAGAACTATATGATGACTGTTATGTAGGTATGTGCACATGGACAAAGGCTAGAAAGGAAATGGCACAGTTTGAAGTAGTGAGCAGGTGGGTGCATTTTCCTTCATTTCAATTTCAGTTAGTTGTCCGTAACTTCACAAAGTATACCATGCAGTAAGAATATTTAGGGTGTATTATTTCTGGTTCTGACTCCTTGACTATGAGTGATTGGAACCCTTCTTATGGACTTCATCTAGTCTCAAGGGGGTAGAACTCATACTTCTTGGCAAATTCCAAATATTCCATCACTGAGTCTCGGGAGTAGACGTCTCCCAGAGGATTCTGAGGGTTGATTAGCACAAGGTCTCTGAACTTTTTCCCCTAAAAAGAACCAAACATAACCAAGTGAACACAAGTCCTTCGCATCTACATCAAGTTCAGCCAAAGATCAGGTCAGGGCACCAAGTATCGAGCACCTAATCAAGACCTCAGTGGGCTCTCAGAGGAGCAACTATCATATTTTTGCCCACAGAGGGGATCAGGAAGGAGCTCTGGGGGCCGCCATAGCCAGGGCTCCTCGGAGGATGTGCCCTGGGACACTATCTCTTTTGAAGAAGGTGTCCACAGCGTCTCGGTGAACAAGTTATACCAGAGTGTCCATACTCAGTCCCTTTCCAGGGTGGCAGTGCCCACCCTGAAGACCTGGTTCCCCCCTGACCTCAATCTTAGCCCCGAGCAGGGCTTGTTCCAGCTTGTCTACAGTGAGCTGGAATGGATAGGCGCTCGCCTCAGTGACCTGGAAGACAAACACAGCCTGAGAACCACCTATATGGAAGCTTCCAAGCCTTGATTCCTCATTCCTGTAAACCGTGAACAATCCTTTACCTTCATACCCAGGGCACTAGTCCCACATACCCTCTTTGCCCCATTTCTCCATCCTTCTCCCATACCTTATATGGGAGAAAAGCAAGAAACCCCTACACCTTGGAAATGCCCCAAGATCATTCCATTGCCTGGGTGGGCTGAGCATGGGAAGGGGCCCCACACTGACCTGGCTCTCCAGGTGGACAGGAACCAGCTCAACTTTCGCATACAGGTGGGTACTAAAGATAAAGCCACCATAGGAGGGGGTGGGGACCAGAAAGGCCTCTGGAAGCAGAGAGGCAGAGCTGTTAGTCCAGGGTCTCCCAGTCAGAACGTGCCAGGACCCTCAGACCAGCAGCAACGCTACACTCAGAGAAGGTTAGTTGGGTAATCCCTCCTACTTAGGGATGAATGCTTTGGGGGCACAGCCTCTATAAAAGTAACCCACTCTTCTAAACATTATTTGGGGAAACAAAACTCAAGTCTCTTCTTTGCAGGTACACTAGAGGAGAAAGGGAAGAATACTGCTATAAGTGACTTGGAATCCAGGGACTCAAGCCAGGCTTGCCAGCAGGTAGAACACGGGTCATCAGCAAGTCTTGTCAGCTCCAGACTGACACTGGAGGCTGAGGTCCACACACAAGGAGGGCTCTCATCTCTCTACATGGCTCAGGTCATGTGACCCTGGTGATCTCATGTGTTCTTTTCTTCCCATCCATTCGGCCTCATTGATGGGCTAATCAAGGACCCATCCCTTCAAGTGAAATGGCCGTCTTGGTAACAAGTCTCCCATGCAGTAGGTTCATCAAGAAATCAGAGATTCTTATTTCAGATTGTTAAGAGGCATTGTTAAGAAGGAGACTGGGAACAAATCTCTCAAGCTTTATTTGGTCTAGAACTCAGTTTTTGATTTTGGTGTTTTTGTTTGTTTTTTGAGGAGATAGAGCACCTATATTGTCTAGTTTACTAGGGCTGTCTGGATTGGAGTTGAGACCAAAAGTCCAACTAATACTGTAATGAGGTGGCTCCCATTGTCACCATCCCTGGGACAGACCTCCTTGAGGACTGTCACATGTCCATATTAAATGGGAACCCAAATCCCTCGCTCCAGCAGACATAGTAGGAAGACGTTCTAACCAGTGCAGGAAGCACCCCAGTACTTTAGGGGAAAGGCCTTCAGTCAAGCTGCTCTTCTCTCCCAAGGCCCAGTGCCCATGCACTCATGTCCACATGCTGCTATTTCCCTGAGGGAACGCAGAGCCCACTGACTTACCACCTGGATCACACAGAACCATGGCTAGTGCGGAGAAGACAGAGGAGCAGCCATTTAGAACAACCACCTGAAGAAGATACACAGAAGGCAGAAGTCGAAAACCAATTGTCACGTAAGAGGGATAGTTCCCCCGTCTCCCTCCCCCTGGGAGGACAGACATGAGGGGTCTCCTCAGCTAGGACCCACTGACCTTCACTCTGCCCCGGCTCTGAGGGGCTCTGCTGGAAAGGCAGAGAGGCCCCCAAGAATATGGTCTTCCCCCAGGGTGGCAGGAAGGCTGGAAAGAGACTCACATTTTCAAGGCGGGCAGGTGCCTTACAGTAGGAGGTCAGGAACCGGGCTACTTCTTTCCACAGGCTGTGGACAGACCCAGAAAGACCTGTGGTTCCCAGGCCTGCCCGTGGGCTTTCCCTACAGTCTAGACTTGGGTCTTTTTGAAAGAGCAAACCATCCAACCTCAGGGTCCTTACAGGGTTAACAGGGGACTGAGGCTCTCAACTCCCCAGGTGACACAGATATTAACTGCAAGAGTTTGGACAAGAACTTGGGCCTTTTGAATTATAGGGCAGTGCTATCTCTGTGATACCAGCCTGCCTCCTATAATATTCTGGGCTAGGCATTTTCTAGAAGTCATTATCCCCCAAAATAGGTAGGCACCCAGCAGAGAATCTGGCACCTTGAGTCCTTCCCTGGATGAGGACAGGTGCCTGTGGACCAGGAGACCCCAGCTCTGTAAGGGGCTACTTACAATGGTTGCCCTCTCCAATCAGGATACTGCAGTAGGTCTTCATCAATGTACAGCATGTCAGTCTGAGTCAACTGTTGACAAATAGAGCATGAGCCCAGCCAGACCAGGGATGCCCAAGAAGTTTCAGCCTGCTCCTAAGACGCATATGGGTGTTTGCCCTGCAACACAGGGCCTCCCAGAGGGAAATGGGCATATATGCTTCATGTTCCCTGGTGAACAGAGGCTTCAATCTTCTTGTCAAAGATTATACAAATAGCTATCCCCTGGGAAGTGTCTGACAACTTCCCCAACCCTACATTTGATCCGGAGGCTCCCTTAGCAGCTTACCCATCATATATCCATCCAGAGAACACTTCCCAACACAGCCCAGCCAGGAGGTTGGATGTGCTATTCTAGAAGCTATTTCCCCACTCCCTTCCCCAAACTTCTAAGTCTTATTCCTGTATCTACAACATGCCAAAGAACATTCTAGGGGGCCTGGTCCTGAAGGTGGGTCCCAGCACAGCCCGGAACGTGGCTTACCCTTTCAGCCAGCAGATCAATACAGATCTTGTTCTCACTGGTACCAAGGTTGATGTAGCCCTGGAGATGGAAGGAATCTAAGGTCACTCCTCTTGCCCTGCCCTACATGGACGCCTTTAACCAGGTCACAAGTACTTATGCTGGACGAGCCCAGATGGGGGTCTCCCTGCTCCATGAGGCAATGCAATCCATGTTTGACAACTTTAATATTAGATAAATTTCTACAAACCCTAAAGATCTCACAGCTTGCAAGTTTCCCTCTTTCGAGCCATTTATTGGGTTGGCCAAAAAGTTTGTTTGGTTAATGAATATGTTGTTCAATAAAGTTCTTGGTGAAAATGAAAAATGTCTTTTATTTTTACTTAAAACCAAATGAACTTTTTGGCCAGCCCTATAGATAATAATAGTTATATTATGTACCAGCTATCATTCATTGAGCTCCTATGTTCTAGACACTAGAGTAAGTGCTTCCTGTGAATTGCCTTAATTCTCACAACTCCTGAGAAAAAAGTTCTATTCTGATCTCTGCTTAAAGAGCGTGAAGCCCAGAAAGGTTGATAAACTACTAGCCATGTGACCTTGGTGATGGGCAGAATTCCACCTGACTGGCCCCGGAGCCTGGATCCTCAGCCAGCCCAGGCCCTGTGTGTATCCATCTCTGCTCTTTCCACTTCCATGGAAGGGCCCTTCAAGTTACTGGAAGAGGTGTGACCCCTCAGAGGCCAGTGGGGATACCTGACTCACTTGGCCCCCAGAAAAGAAGATGGCCACCAGCCACACATCACTTAGATGGGAACAGAAGGAAAGGTGTGGCTAGTGCGGTCCTCCGCCCTCTGGCTGGAGAGCTGTTGTGAACCTCCCTTGCTGGAAGCCTCTTCCACCTCCATTAGGATAACATCCTAACATCTCACAGTGGCCTGATCCCATCCATACCTCTGTCACAGCGCTCACTGTCTCTTCTCAAGCCACATGGGCCTCCTTGTCCAATCACTCCAAGCCCTCCCCACCTTAAAGCTTTCACACATGCTGTTCCTCTTGCCTGGAGGACCCCCACCCCGACTCCCACCACATGGCTGGCTGATTCAACCTTTAAAACATCCTTCCTGACCACCCAAAGCAGGCCTCCCCTTAGTGCTCTTGCAAACATTATTCACGTTCATTTCCCCAATGGCCGACGCTATCCATCACCAGACTGAGTTCCGTGAGGGCAGGTTCACTTACCACAGTGACCAGAGTGACTCCTAGTGGGTAAGAGCTGGGACAGGAGGGGAAATCAGACCCAGCTTGTCAACTTTCTTGGCCACATCACCTTACTTCTGTGCCCATCCCCTTACGTATAGAAGAAAATAGTGCCTACTTCACGGGGCTGGAAGAGTCAGTGAGAGTGCACAGTACTTGACACGGGACTCAGTAAATCCTAGTGATGGGGGCCCTCGAGTATGTCCCCCCATCCTCACCAGGGTGTTCTTGTCCTTGTGGTTTCCTTGGTAGGTGTTGTAGTCCTGGAAGCTGGAGTTGTATAAGGCAGAGATGTCCATCCCACGGTTGGACCGGTCATAGCTGATAAATGTATCTTCAAAATCACTCCATTGGGGGCTTCCCTGGTGGCGCAGTGGTTGAGAGTCCGCCTGCCGATGCAGGGGACGCAGGTTCGTGCCCCTGTCCGGGAAGATCCCACATGCCACGGAGCGGCTAGGCCCGTGAGCCATGGCCGCTGAGCCTGCGCGTCCGGAGCCTGTGCTCCGCAACGGGAGAGGCCACAACAGTGAGAGGCCCGCGTACCGCAAAAAAAAAAAAAAAAAAAATATATATATATATATATATATAGCCAAAATATATCTTTGGAAACATGACGCCAGATTTCAAAATTACATAAATACTACGATGCCCATTTTCACAAGAACCATTTGATTAGTTTGATCAGGTTTTAGGCTGCTGTAACAAACCAAAAACTCTGTGGCTTAAAACAAATAATTTACTTCTTGTTCTTATACACTGGCTCTGGAACTAGGAGTCTTGCCACAAAACATCACTCCGTTGATAAAACGTCTGGCAAGTCTGCCTGGATGATTTGGCCTGCTGCCCACCTCCGACATCGACCCTAGAGTCCATGGAAGCGTTAGGCAGTTGGAAGCTCCCGTCACCTGTGGCCCCAGACTGCAGGTAGTGGAGCATCTGGAACATTAAGTGACCAGGAAGGCCTCCTGGTCCCTGACGGCCTGATTGTGCCTCTGCTTCTCCAGCGCCAGGTCCTGCTGCTGGTGCCTGGTCATCAGCTGCGTGATGTGATCCTCCACGGTCTGCCGCAAGGACAGCACCATCTCCATCAGCTGGGTGTGGATGTCACAGTTTCCGAGGGCCTGGTCCCTCATCTGGCCATAGGGCATGGAGGGCATGTCTGATGGGCCACTCATACTCTGGGTATTCCTATTGGCCTCAGCAGGCTGCCTGGAACCTGCAGAGAAAGAGAGTCCATGCACTGCAGCAAAGGTCTGGGCCTGATCTCAGGCTGGTCACTAGTTCCTCCTACCTCCACACCTTGGTTGTAGGCCCAGATGAATTCGGGAAGAGTTACCTGCTCATTCAAGGGCAATGCCTAAGTGGCCCCAAGCCCAGTTATTGGAGCACTGTACTTAAATGTCATTAACATATGTTCTGGGGAAGAGCCTTAGGGCCCACTTAGAGAAAAAGGGGAAACTGAACAGGTAGGCTGTGGATTCTTCAACCAGAGCAATTCCTGCTCTGTAGAGTTCTAAGTAAGAAAAGGGATTATGCTGCTAAAAACAAAAAAACAAAAACACCAAACCAAAATGCTGAATAAGTCATTCTGCTGGAATAGGGGTAAGTAAACTACTGCCCAAGGGCCAAACCAGCCTTCCATTTGTTTTTGGAAATAAAGTTTTATTGAAACACAGTTGTGTTTGCTTGTTTATATATTATCTATAGCTCCTTTTGTACTTTAATGGCAGAGTTGAATAGTTGTGACACAGACCACATGGCTCACAAGGACTAATATATTTACTATCTGGCCTGTTACAGAAAACATTTGCCAGCTCTTGTTCTAGAACGTCAGCCCTTCTTTTTGCCATTTTTCCCAAGTTGGCCGTACCAGATGTTCAAATCTCCTACTTTGTGTTGCTTCCTGTAAATGCCTTCAACCTGCTCACGGTGACAGCCGCCTTGGACTTCCATCACCAGTAACCATGGTCGAGATACATGTTTCTCGAACTTTAAAGTCCACCAGAATCACTTAGAAGGTTTGTGAGGACACAAATGGCTAGTCCTCATCACTGTACTTTGTTTCAGGAGGTCTGGGGTGGGGCCTAAGAATTTGCAGTTCTAACGAAGCTCCTAGGACTATACTTTCCAAACCTCTAACTATTCAGACCAACCTTCTGTCTGAAAAGAAGTCAAAATGCTGGATAAGCCTTGAGAAACACCTTTATAATGCCTCAAAGAGTAAAAAAAAAAAAAAATCAGATATTAAGAAGCCAGGAGGTAAGAAAATTTGAGGCCGACAGCTGCCTCTAATTCATTATAAGACAATCCTCATATCCCCAGTCACTGAGACCTCTTTTTCTAAGAATCTAGACTTACACATCTCCCACCAAATGCCATCTTCTAAGTTCTTTTTCTATGTTACATCCCTTACATTCCCCCCACATATACAAAACCTTGTTACTTCTTTTACAGGTTTGTGGCACCAGCACTTCAAAGTACTGGACACTCTGCCCAACCTCTCCAACCATCCTTGGTCTGCCTGTGATGTTCCCATTGCAACCTATACTTCTATGTAATGACACTTAATTTTGTTACTTGTTCAGTATCTGCCCAGGTCAGACTTCATCATCATATCCTTAGCACAGTGCCTGGCACATAGGTAACTAGTGGGAGAGGCACAACCACAAGGATGTGGCCGAGTCAGTAAAGAGATGAACCATGACTGAAGACTTTAAGCTATGGAAGACAGAGCAACAGCCAGATGAAGCCATAGCACAAAGGGGTACCAAGTCTTGACTTAGGATGTCAACATTTCATCAACAGTGATACAAAGAACTTTACTTACCACTGTTAGAAACATACTTAGGGGCTTCCCTGGTGGCGCAGTGGTTGGGAGTCCGCCTGCCGATGCGGGGGACACGGGTTCGTGCCCCGGTCCGGGAGGATCCCACATGCCGCGGAGCGGCTGGGCCCGTGAGCCACGGCCGCTGGGCCTGTGCGTCCGGAGCCTGTGCTCCGCAACAGGAGAGGCCGCAACAGTGAGAGGCCCGCGTACCAAA
>NC_041229.1:95004671-95011128 GCF_002837175.3 Physeter macrocephalus | reverse complement strand
GGCCCGCGTACCAAAAAAAAAAAAAAAAAAAAAGAAAGAAACATACTTAGAAAGAAATTGAACAAATATAAGCTCTTATTCCCAGACTCACCCTTTGTTTCACAAGCGAAAGCTTTGCTCTGGCCCAAGCTCCATCCCCTAGAAGTAAGAGGGTCATTTCAATGGGGCTCTCAACTCTGGAGGTGAGTAGGTTCCTTTGTTTTTGCCTTCCAAAAGGTGGTACCCATTATCCTTATTGGTCTTGATGAGTGCCTGTGGGAAGGGCCAAGATGGTGGAGATGACCTCCCTTCTATGGGCAAGAAGCTGTCACCAGGGCACTTCTGCTTTCTCCCAGGCCTGGGCTGTCACATATGGAGTATATTTGTTCTGTTTTACCTTAATAACAAAATCAAAGATGTGACAGCTCCATAGAGCAGCACATGGGCCCAGGATTTAAGTTATTCCAGTTCAAGCTGGATTAGGGAGTCTCTTGGACTTCTTATCCTGGAAGTCCTTGCTGTTACCAAGGTCCCACTACTCTGTCCCATCCACCCAGCCCTCATCCAGGGACCCCAGGTTCACAGGAAACAGGGATCAGGATGGGGCAGGGAAGCTGGAGGCCAGGTGGCCCAACAAGCCATTGGAGGAGGGAGGCTGTTTAAAGAAGGTGGAATGAGAACCTCTCCAGGAAGGCTTATGGAACAGAAAATGGGGCCAAGGCAAGGAACTGCAAAAAGTGTATTTTCCTGGTAAATGTTTTTTCTGATAAGGAAGTGAGTATGCTGCAAGGCCAGGAGGAAAACCTAGAAGATGGACCTCTGCCAAAACTTGTCTTTTCCACAGGAAAAGTCTATTGTAATGATGTCGTTCCACAAAGGCCATAATGTCCTTAAATCTCAGCCCTAAGTTGTCTGGCTAAGTCTTTTTGGCTACATCCTTAGTTTCAGTATTTCTCATCCTTAAACCATCTACCTCCCAAACCACACTCAGGGCCCTTCTATAGAAGCAGCATCTCAGAACCAGCCCAGCTGGTGCCCTCTGATAAGAGCTGAAAGATCTTAAACAGTAGAAACTGGGAATGGGGAAAGAACATGGGAAGTGAACTAGGAACAAGCTCGTCTCCTGTTCATTTGGGATGCCAGTACATGGGTATACCATTTATACCAGGATACTTCTGTCTCTTTTTTAAGTGCCCTACAAGCCCTTCTAGCTCTATCTTGCCCTTTGGCCTTCCTTCCCCTTGCCATGCACCAGCCTCCCCTGGTGTCTCAATACTCTAACCTAATTAAGATTCTTCCTTTTCAATGTAGTAATTATGATAAAGATTGTCGAGTCTTCTTTATGTGCACAGGAGGCAAGGTGTTTGGGGATACAGATGCCTAAAAACAAGTTGCAAAACTGAAAACTCAGGTAAAAGCAGCCTGGAGAAGCCCAGATTCTATTCTGTAGTTGCAACTCACCAACTGTAGGATGTTGGAAGAATTATCTCCCCTGTCTGGGCATCAGTTACTCATGCAAGATAAGAAGGTACTTACCTCAATTGGAGGTAAAATTGAAGCTCAGTGAAGACAAGGAACTTCTAGTGTCCCATAGTAGAACAAGGATTTAAACCTAAGCCCTCTGACTTTAGCCCAGAACTCCTAGAAGAAGAGTGAACTGGCAGAAAGCCAGCACTTACACAGACTACAGCCTGGCTTCACATCACATGATGCCCCAGAAGTCTCGAGTTTTGACGTTGGATTAACTTCATCCAACAATATTGTCATCCTGTACTGTTGGTGACTCAAAGTCCCTGGGCTGAAGCAAACAAATACTCTGGAAGCTGTATACCTTAGATTTTAGATTTCTCAAAAAGGATAATTCTTCAAATACAGTGTCGAGCACACAGAAAATCCAGACTCATGAATAAACAGCATGAGCTAAAACCAGCACAGACAACAAAGACCAACCGGACTTGAGGTACTAGGAGTAGATTGTAAAATAATTGCTTTTCTGTTCAAGGAGATAAAACCCAAGCCTGAAAGTTGACAAAAATTAGAAGTTACTTAAATGACAGATTTAAAGAAAACAGGAGATTCTAGATCTCCTGTTGTTAAAATACAATGATCAAAAATTTTAAACCTCAGTGGAAGGGTTTAAAGGCATATTAGATACAACTAAAGAGAAAATTGGTGACCTGGAAAAAGAGGCTGAAGAAACTTTCTAGAGTGTGGCATGAAGACACAAAAGAAAGACAAAAGATATAAAATCTAAAATATACATACACATATACACATTCACTTGGAGTCCCAAAGGAAGAGAAAATGAGGCAGAAGAGAAGCAATTTGAATAAGATGTTTTATCAGTGCCAAATAACCAGACACCAAAGCATGGCTTCAAGAAGTCCAACAAATGCAAATTAAGATAAATAAATCTATACCTATATATATATCATGGTGAAACTACAAAAAAAAAAAAAAAGACATCATGGTGAAGCTACAAAAAACAAGACAAACACTTCAAAAGCAGCCAAGCAAAAAAAGAAAAAGTTATCTTAAAAGGAATAATAGATCAAAAGCTGATGTTAGCAACAGCAGAAACCTGAAGATAGTGAAATGCTATTTTCAATATACTGAAAGGAAATAACTCCCAACCTAGAATCTTGTAGCCATCACAAGATCAACATTTCAATAGGTAGTACCAATTTCTCCCCCTAGAGGGGCTGGATTTACTGCAGAGGACACTACTAATCAGAGCAAGCAGGTTTGCCTTTAAAAGCTAAAACCAACTGAGTGAAAGAGACCAGGCAAGGTACATACGGTACAGTTCTACTCATAGAACAGGCAAAAGTAATGATAGTAGTAGTGATAAAAATCAGAACAGCGGCTCCCTGGACAGGAGGTTGGGAAACTGACTGTAATGGGGTGCAGGGAACTTTCTGGGGAGATGACATGACCTATATCTCGATAGGGTGATGGTTACATGGCTATAGCCATTTGTAGAAGCTCAAAGTGTACACTTATGAATTTTACTATATTTAAGTAGGTTTTAAAAATGCAGCTGTAGCTAATTTAAGGCTCTATTAGACTATAAATAGCTAAATGAGTTTATTTCCAACGCTAGCCCTTCAAGTGTAAAGACCAGTATGGGAACAGGCCCCAAGTATACAGAGGGATATTTGCATAATTAATTTACAGTAGAAAAAAAATGAAGAGACTGTTCTTGAGAGAGAGAGAATGCAAGCAGAAGCTAACTTAGTCAAGAAAAATAGGAGAAAGCACATGAATGGAAATAAGATGAACTAAAGAGTATTTTGAACTATTCTAATGGATATGCCTAAGTCTGGAAGAAATGGATAAATCAGTTTAAAATGTATTATAGTTTATTATTCCTAATTCCAGATAAAAAATAAAATCTAAACAAATCAGTTTCCATAGAAGTTATCAAAGAGCTAGCTCCCTTAAAAAGTATCTGGCCCAGAGGGTCTCATAAGGAAATTCTACCATGTACTTAAAGGAGAATATTATTCCAGTGCTGTTAAACTGTTCTAGAAAAAAGGAAAAGCATCCACATTTCATAATCAAATAAACAGTGATGTGTAGATTTGATGATGGTTATATGAAGAACTATCGACAAATCTCACCTATGATTAGGTTATTAATACTTAAAAGCCAAATAGCACTTAACAAGCAGAATCCATCAGCATAACAAAATAACCTTACCACCAAGTGGGGTCATACTGAGAATGGAAGGACAGTTCAATTCTATGATTTATATTAATTTTTCATTAATAGATCCTAAGGGGATAAAAGTCACTTGATCTATAGATGCTATAGAGACATCTGACAGAATTAGATACCCATTCTTGAGTTAGACAACTTGATGCCATGAATGGCTACCTCTTTAACTAAGACACCTCTCAGCCAAAAAGCCAGCCTCCTACTCAATCTAGAAACTGAAGGGTTTGAATTCATGAACAAGAGATAAGGCTGCCCATGATCACTGTGAAATATCTAACATTGTACCAGAGTTCTCAGCCAAAAATATTAAGGAAAGAAATTTGAGTTAAAAATAGGGAATTTGGATTATTGCTATCTACAGATTCCTACTGTCTACCTGGAAGACACAAAAGAATTAACAGATGTTCTACAAGAGAATTTAGTATAGTTATAGGCTAGGGCCCCAATTCATCTTTTGGTAAATACAGTTTTATTGAGATGCAGCTACACCCATGTTGCATATATATGCTGACCAGACTTTGGTAGTGAACACCAGACCAGCACTTTCAACCGGGGTCACTCACCTAATGAGTGAGTCTAGCACTGCCTGGAACCCCCAACCACATGCAGCTTCATTTTCCTTTAATCCTAGAGGTGTTATCCCCAACTTTCAGATGGGGTGAATGAGGACATAATTAATAATAGTCTGTTGAATTTAATGCAGCCCCCCAACATACCCAGCATGAGTATGAACAGTGTAAGCTATTTTGGGGGTCACAGACCCTCTGAAACCACAACATTATCAACAACAACTTACACTGATTGGGTACTGCCTTGAGCCGGGCTCTGGTCTGGAGTCTTTGCATGCACCACCTGATTTAATCCTCAGAGTGACTCTATTAGGAGGGTACCACCATTAGCCTCACTTTACAGATGAGAAAACAGAGGCTCAAAAGCAGGAGGTGAATCCCACAAGCTCACACAAATAGGATGGGAAAGGGAGGCTTGAACCCTAGGCCCCACTGCCCTCTTAACTATCCCTCCCTGAGGCTTTTGCTGGAAGGGTGCATATCCCCTCAAAGCTTGGCTTTCACTTTCAGGGATCCAGAAGCCCCCTAAGTCCATCGTTGCCCCACCCCACTGCGGGTCCAGGAGCCCAGGTAAAGCCCAGCAATGTTTGGCCTAAAGCCCCCTCTCACTCCACAGCCACGGCTCCCAACCGAGCCACCCTCCATTTACCTCTGTCCCTGTTTTTACTCATTTCTTCTCTGGTCTAAAATCCTTATGTCTGATGAAATTGTTCTTAATATTTGGGGCCCAGAGACCGCTCCACCATCTCCTCCTCCTCTCACTAGGCTTGCTTACTGCTTTGGGCCTGCATGCTCTGCTTTTAAGCACAGATGATTTCAAGGGCAACAAGATCCACCTTGCCCTTTCCAAGGGGATCTCCCCCAGATGCTCTCAATTACCTAAAATGGCCTTTCTTTTTAAAAAAAGTTTCTTTAATTTATTGCTTTACTTTTAACTGAGGTAACGTTGGTTTATAACATTATATGTTTCATGTGTACAACATTATATTTCAACTTCTGTACACACTACAGCGTGCTCACCACCAAAAGTTTAGTTTTCATCTGTCATCACACAGTTGATCCCCTTTACTCATACCCCACCTCCACCCTTCCCCTCTAATAACCATTAATCTGTTCTCTGTGTTTGTTTAGTTTGGTTTGTTCATTTATTTTCATTTTTTGTTTGTTTTTTTTAATATTCCACCTATGAGTGAAATCATACTGTATTTGTCTTTCTCCATCTGACTTATCTCACTTTGCATAATACCCTCAAGGTCCACCCATGTTATCACAAATGGAAAGATTTCATTTTTTATGGCTGAATAGTATTCCATAGTACACATATACCACATCTTCTTTATCCATTCATCCATTGATGGGACTTAGGTTGTTTCCATATCTTGACTATTGTAAATAATCCTGTGATGAACATAAGGGTGCATGTATCTTTTCAAATTAGTGTCTTGGTATTCTTTAGATAAATACCCAGAAGTGGAATGTAAATTAGTGCAGCCATTATGGAAAACAGTATGGAGATTTAAAAATTCAGAATAAAATGGACTTTTCTTTGCACCATTACAGAGAGAGGCTCAGCAATGCCCACACCTGGGAGAACCACATTTTGGAGCCGTGGTTCTCAAACTTTGAAGGTCTTGGCATCACCTGGAGGGCTCATAAAGAGCAGGAGGCTCTTGGAAGTGGGCGAGGGCCTGGGCCTGGGCCTGAGTAGTATCTTGAGACCACCAGGTGATTCGGATACTTAGCAATGTCTGAGAACCACTGGAGCAAGTGAACCTCAATTAAAGCACAAATGAGCTACTGACCTTTCCCGTTTCTGGGGAGGTCACGTTTGAGAGCAGGCTGCAGTGGGTTAACCTCAGGCAGGAAGGGCAGCTTGATGAGGAAGCACTGGAGTGACTGCCAGGAGGGCTGGTCCCAATCCCCCTAGCCCTACCTGACTGTGTGTCCTTGGCAAACCCACTCAGCCTTTCGGGGTCTTCAGTTTCTCTTTGTTAAAGGGGGAGGTCATGAAAATTACCTCACAAAGGGTGATGGGAATGGCACAGGTGAATGAGCTCCACACATTTTGAGCTCCTGGTCTGCCTTCCCTGAGGGTCGACAAACAGAAGCAAGGCCAAAAGCAGCTTGTGGTTCAAGAATACCCTGTCTCGGGCTTCCCTGGTGGCGCAGTGGTTGAGAGTCTGCCTGCC
>NC_041229.1:94985731-95003530 GCF_002837175.3 Physeter macrocephalus | reverse complement strand
AAAAAAAAAAAAAAAAAAAGAATACCCTGTCTTGTGACTGTCCTCCAACTTCAATGGGTGCTTGTTTAAAATGCAGGTGCCTGGGCTCCACTAAGGAATTTCGATCCAGTAGGTCTATAATTGGGCTCAGGAGTCTGCATTTTAAAATAAACATGGCAGGTGATTCTGGATTCCTCTTGAAGAGACGCTGTCCTCGTGGACTCCACACTGAGAGGACGCATAAACAGTGGGCAGGCACTTTACCGAGAGCGTTAGGACCTCACATATTCCACAGCCTGGCCTGCACTGACGACCCATCTCTTCTGTCATTTATTTGTTCATTCCCCACTCAAAACAACAATTCACTGGGCACCTATTATGTACCAAGCACTGTGTTAGACCGTGAGACTATCAAAATGAAGGAAAAGTTCCCCGATTTCAAGGAGTCCCAGAATACACTTTCCAATGGAAAAGTCTGATCTTTGCTCAAGATCCTTCAGGGGCTCCCCTTCATCTTACAGGGGTTAGAAACCCAAATACCTTCAAGGACACAATGGTAACAAATCTGCAAAACTGGCTTAAGGCAAAGGGGAGGACTGGGGAGACTGTTGGCTAACAGAAGCCTGCATATCCCTCCTCTATGCCTTCAAGTTAAAAAAAAAAAAAAAAGGCAAGCACTGCCAAGCAAAATGGTTTTACCAGTTGATTTCAGCCCTCAGCCATCAATTTGCAACCTCTGAATCCAAATTCTTTCATGTGGCATACCAGACCTCTGGAATAGTCAATCACAAGTTTCTGCCTAGTCTCATTCTTTGCCCATCTCTTCCCCCACCACCAACACCCCCAAAACACTGAACCTCCTGTATTGCTCCCAGCACACCATCATCTCTCATTCCTCCAGGCCTTTGCATGTGCCGTTGCCTCCACTCAGAGAGCACTTTCACAAACCTACCCACTTGGCAGACTCCTGCTTCTCCTTCAGGTCTATGCCTGCATGTCACCTCCTCCAAGGAAACTTCCTCCCTGACTCCTTAGGCAGGTTTAGGGGCCCCAACCTATATCCCCAGGCTCTTTGCTCATGCCTACAGTATAAAGCACAGCAGTGCCTCAAAGCCTTTGCTCTAGCTGGGTTCCAATGCCTGGACTGCTCTGCCCCCAGATACCTGCTCGGCTCACTTCCTTATCTCCTACGACTCTGCATAAATATCACCTTCTCTCGGAGGCCTATTATGACCACTTACCTCATTCTGCAACCTGCTTCCACCCCTGCCACACTGCAGTGCCCCCCATTCTACTTTTCATGTTTTATAGCACTTTTCTCCTTCAAATGTACTCGATACTTGTTTATTCTGTGCACTATTTTCAGTGCCCCCTCCTAAAACATAAAGCTCATGAGAGCAAGGGTCTTTGCTTGTTTGTTCACTGTTTCTCAAATGTAAAGAATGGTGCTTGGACCACAGGGGAGTTCAACCATATTTATGAATGAATGAGCGAGTGGGTGAATTAATGAAGGAAGGAACGAATGAATGAACGAACGAATGGATACCATAATGCAATTATCTAAGGTCTGGGTCCATTCTGGGCAGTAGCTTCTTAGGTTCCAAGGCACAGAGGTGGTTCTCGGTTAGTGTTTGTTGACTACTATTGGTAGCTATTCGATGAGTGACTGAGGACGGAAATGAAGGAACCAATCACTGCAGTCACCAGGTGACTGCTGACGGTGGAATGAAGACTTGCCCAGAGGGAAAACCCTAATTTCCCCCAACCTCCCGCGTTTCCCACCACCTGCCTGTGGGATGCCTGCGACCACAACAGCTGTAACATGCATTCGCCAAGAGGGGTCGCTAAACCCCTATTTTCCTTCCTGGCGCGGAAAACTCAGGGCAGAGGCCTCCGCAGACGCAGAGAAAGCGCGGACGGGAGGAAAGGTGGGCGAAGGCCCCGACCCCCTCCGAGAGCAACCAGCGCCCCGGCCGCGTGGCGCGCGCCCACGGAAGGCTGGGGCCGAGCTCGCGCCGACTGCGGGGCCCGGACGAGCCCGGCAATACAATCCCAACCTAACTCAGCACGACCCCTGCGCTCTAAGGGTCTCCTAGGATCTGTTTTTCAGATAGGATCCCAGGCTCAAAGAGGTTGGGTGCCTTCGCCAATGTCGCACAACTAGAAAACCTCAGGGGTAGGATTAGAATCCAGATTTGCTGAACGCTGTTGTTCCCTCGCTCCAGTCCCCACTCCTTCCCAGCTCTTTCGGGCTAAAGCAGAGTAAGATTCCAAGTCCAGTGTCTAGCTTGGCCTCATTTAGAAGACCCTTGAGTCCTCTTTCCTGGTGGGGAAAGCATGGAGGTAGGCAGTGGGAGGTGGGGAAAAGACCTAGTCCCTCCCCCAGGATGCGGACCCAGCTGCCCTCAGCTCCTGCCCTCCCTCACTCCCACCCTGGTTTGTATCACCTTTGCTCCCTTGATTTCAGTTCCCTGGACTTTTTTTTTTTTTTTTTTGCGGTACACGGGCCTCTCACTGTTTGGGCCCTCCCTGTCTGGGGGCACAGGCTCCGGACGCGCAGGCTCAGCGGCCATGGCTCACGGGCCCAGCCGCTCCGTGGCATGTGGGATCTTCCCGGACTGGGGCACGAACCCGTGTCCCCTGCATCGGCAGGTGGACTCTCAACCACTGCGCCACCAGGGAAGCCCCGCTTCCCTGGACTTTTAAATAGCCACCTGGCCACATGCAAATTCACTTGGGAAAGAGGATCCTGGCAAGCACAGAGGTGAAGACAAGAGGGGAAGAAACTGCAAAGGGTCCCCTGACACATTTCAGAGATAGATAGCAGTGAAACTGAGGCCCAGAGAGGAGGTGACCTGAGAAAACCCTGACCCATGCACACTTGTGGCCAGAACCTGAGAGTCTGTAGTGATGGGCTCTCTTTGAGGACATGGATCCAGAGTTGAACATACTGGGCCTCCCAACAATCCAATGAGGAAAGTGTCCTTGGTTCCATTTTATAGATGGGGAAACTGAGGCCCAGCAAGTTTTCCTCAGCCTTGTGCAAGTTCACGCTGCTTGCATTGGCCTGACTCCAGGTGTGTCTGAATCTACGTCTAATGCGTTCTCTTCCTGGATCCCTGGGCCACAGCAATAGTACCCTGATTCCATTAGGTCTGGCCTGGTCTCCAGGTTGTATGAGGTGACCTGGAGCGGAGAGCCTGAGGAGCAGGAATGCCATAATGTCAGGATATGGTGGCTGTGACCCACTCAACCCATCTTCCTCCATCAGGACCTGAAGAAGGTTGCCACTTGGTTGCCCTCTGGAGAACATTCTTCTTCCAACCAGTTACCCAGCAGGCCCTGTTCTTCAAAGGGCACTGCAGGTGTTCCCTCCTCCAGAAAGCCTCTCTGACCACCCCAGCCCCTCAGAGCTCCAACGACTATCCTTCAAGGTTCTGAGCAGTTGTCTGCTTAGGCATTCTACGACCTGAGCACTCATCCCCAACTGGATTGTAAAGACCTTGAAGAGAGAGACTAACTCTTTGCTTGTACCGCCCTTTAGCCTATGGGGGCTGAGCATACAGTAGGTGTCAAGGAGCTGCTTTTTGTTTACTTATTTGCTAATTACATGGGGAAATGGCCCTAAAAAGCAGCTCTATGTTTCCAGGGAGTTTTTAACCGAATTCAGAAATGACATCTGTGTCCTGTGGGTTAACACAGAGGAAAGAATTATCATTATTCATTCATCCAACAAATACTTAATGAGCCACTGCCATGTGCTAGACACTGTTCTAGGCACTGGTGTCACAGAAGGCAACAAAAAGGGGCAGCCCTCTTGTAATTTACCTTCTAAAACAGGTGACAGAAAATGAACAACGTATATAAACCAACAGAGTTGGATAAGTGCTATAAAGAAAATCCAAGTTGGGCAGGGGATTAAGAGCAAGAGGGAATGCTATTTGGACAGGGTAGTTAGGCAAAGACCCTCAGGAACTGAAAGAGAGTCCACATGGATCTCTGGGGGAATAGCCCCAGGCAAAGGGAATAGCAAGTGCAGGGGCCCTGAGGTGAGAGCTTGTATTTGCTGAATTTGAGGAAAGGATCTCACAAGGTTTTGTGAACCTTGGTGAGGACTTAGGCTTTTATTCTGAGCACATGGGAAGACAGTACAGATCTTCTTGAGCTCGTATCTGAGTGACTAACTGCCTTGTGGGGCTGACTGGAGGTTCCCAAACCAGTCAGGACACCTGGGGCTGTGTGAGGTACAATCCTGGCTTGGGTTCACTTGTTCTCAATGCTAGAGTAGAACACTTTTGCTCCCTGAAAGCCTGAGGTCTTCATCTGGGATTCCTGGAGCCCCAGGACAATATTCTCAACCAGGGTCCACGTTGGAGTTCCCTGGGAAGCTTTTCCCCAAACCAATGCCAAGTTCTACCTCTGCCTCGCTGACCCAGAGACTCTGGGGTGGACCATGGGGATGAATGCCACTCGTTAATAGCCCATTGTCTACCCATGAATACATGATATTTTTCCACTTATTGAGATCTTTAGTTTACTTCAGCAATGTTTTATAGCTTTCAGAGACACATTTTGCATTTCTTTTGTTGACTTTGTTCTTATGTATTTTATTTTTTGGATGCTATTGTGAGTGGAATTGTTTTCTTAATTTCATTTTCAGATTGTTCATTGCAAATGTATAGAAATACAATCGATTTGGGTATATTGAACTTGTATCCTGCAAACTTGTGGAACTTGTTTATTAGTTCTAGTAATTTTTCTTTAGTGGAATTGTTTTCTTAATTTCATTTTCAGATTGTTCATTGCAAATGTATAGAAATACAATCGATTTTGGTATATTGAAAAAAAAAATGATAATAACCCACTGTCTGGGACTTCCCTGGCGGTCCAGTGGTTAAGACTCCATGCTCCATTGCAGAGGGTGCGGGTTCGATCCCTGGTCTGGGAACTAAGACCCCGCACGTGTGCCGTGGCCGAGAAAAACAACAACAACACTGTCTTAGAGGGGCTGTGGATGGGCCCCAGGGGACCTCTCATCCCACACCGAATTTTCTCTGCAAGTACATTTGGTGTTATGGGAATGGTAAGGACCAGGCTTTCATCAAAATCCCCCAAAGATGGAGAATCATATTCTAAGGCAAACAAAGTAGGTCTGTGAGGGAAAGCACGATTATAGCCCACTGCCCCCTTCACCCTCCCATTCGTTCCCTCCCCAGCCTCCTGCCCCCGCTACCCCTCCTGCCAATGCCTCTTCCTCTGGCTTCTCCATCTCATTACTTTGCCTTGATCTATTTCGATGGCAGCATCTCCCTTCCTTCCAGTACTTAGTATGCTGCCAGCATTCAATACCTCTTCAAATATGAATAAGCTGTTCTCCTTACCAGAGCTGTGGCTCAGTTAAGTCAGTCTCTTCTGGGCTCTTTCTGTTTGCTTTTCCCCAGCGTCTTTCTGCTTCAGCTGTCAAAGAGGAGTTTGTTCCAGCCACCCCCCTCTCCCTCCGCCCAAGACCCAGGATACTGCTCAGGGCACAAAGAAAAGGGTTTTGTTACATTATCCATGGACACTATCTACTCCTGTCACCCACACTTCGAAGCCAAGGGGCCCCCTTCAGGAGCCCTGGTCCTGGGAGGGAGACTGAGTGTCCTCGGCCCTGGGGGTGCTGGGGGAGAGCAGGCGGGAGATGGCAACCGTGGGGTGACTGGGTGCTCTTGCTCCCCGGGGGGAAGGTGCTGTCTGGCTTTGGCAGGCTCTGAACTCATCTGCTTGTCGTCTGGACCTGGTTTGCTGTGATCCCCTGAAATGTCCCTTTCTCTGAGTGAGGTATGGTGCAGTGTGGTGTGATCTATATGGTGCTGTTGTCAAGAGTCTGGGTGTCAAGTCACAAGTTCGAATCCCAGCTCAGCCACTTAGAAACTGTGTGGCTGTAAGTAACTTATTAAGCATCTCTGGGCAGCAATTTCTCATCTGTGAAGAGGTGAGGGAAGAGGGTTGGAAAGCATTATGTGAAATAATGAATATAAATTTGAGCCTCCCCCTGCCAAATTCTGCCCAGCCATCTACCACACCATTCCTCCCCCTGATCATCTCAACTTTCATTCCTTCAGTCCATGTTTATTGAGGCCTACTGTGCGCCCGCCAGTCTCCCAAGACTGAAGTCATTACACGGAATGTTCTGGAAGGAGCTGACTCCTCTCACTCTCCCCCGGGAGACCTAGAGATGATGGATTGAGAGTTTCCACAGGACATTTTCTCCCAGTTACTCCACAGTTGTGAGTTCCTTCCCACTGGGAATCTTCTTGGCAGGAAGTCTTCTCCTCGTCCCCTGGGAGGCCTGCTCTGACTTATTGGGCTTCTGTTGACCTGCGTCTTCCCCCAAACCCAGAATCTACAAAGTTGGGCTCCAGCACTTCCCTTCTTCCTAGGAATTCTTGGGCAGGGACAAGACCCAAGTGTCCCCTCTCCCATCAGCCCACTCTGCTAAGTTCTCCTCAGAGCCAGAGCGGACACCTTCACCCCAGAGCCTTTCAGAGGGTGGTTTCATCCTGCCAGTCACTGTGTCCTGGGCACATATATAGAGGCGGGCCAGACACCGTGCTGAGCACTTAGCAACATTATCCTGTCACACACACACCAACCCCACCCCCATGGCCCTGTGGCAGCCTGTAACACTGGTGACCACAATGAATGCCCTTGTGTAGCGCCCCCCCCATGCCGACTCTGGGCTTGGCCATGTGTCACGAGTCAGCCAATGGGACATTAGCCCACATGATGCAAACAGAGGCTTGACAAGTGCTTGGCCCCTGGGGCTTGTCCTCTTGGACCGCTTGCCCTTGGAAGCCAGTCGCCATGCTGCACAGAAGTTCAGGCCAGGCTGTGGAGTGATGAGGAGCCTTGTGGAGAGAGCGCCTGGAGGGTGAGATGCCATCTTGCACATTCCAGCCCCTCGACTGAGCCCCACTGACCCACAGAATTGTGAGAGAGAATAAATCAGTGTTGTTTTAAGCCCCAAAGTTCAGGGGATGATGTGTCACACAGCAGTAGAAAACTGAAACAAACCCCGAGGCCCAGATACTATTATTATCAACCGCATTTTACAGATGCTGAATCTGAGCTTCGGAGAGCATGAGTATGTTTCCCAAGTTCGCCTACTGAGTAAGCAAATGTGGTAAAAGTGAACCACTTGGGGGCTTCCCTGGTGGCGCAGTGGTTGAGAGTCTCCCTGCCGATGCAGGGGACACCGGTTCGTGCCCCAGTCCGGGAAGATCCCACATACCGCGGAGCGGCTGGGCCCATGAGCCATGGCCGCTGAGCCTGCGCGTCCGGAGCCTGTGCTCCGCAATGGGAGAGGCCACGACAGTGAGAGGCCCGTGTACCGCAAAAAAAAAAAAAAAAAAAAAAAAGTGAAGCACTTGGATCTCCCGCTGAGGGAGCCGAGTGGACCACAGCCCAGCTCTGTCCCCCCGGGCCCACCATCGCATCCTCACTGAGGCAGGCTTCCTGCTCCCCGCAGGCCACACTCAGCCTGTGATGGGCCGTGGCAGGGGGACTGGCACAGGCCTGGTCCTAGGAGGTGTGGACTTCCCCCCTCAGCCTACTTTGGCTCCAGGACTCCCCATCACGGGGCTGAGCTTTTTGGGAGCCGTGTTGTGATCTAAGACTCTTCCTGCCTCAGGCCCCCTTCCTTCTTTCTTCTCTACCAGGACCAGAGTCTCAAGGCTCTCCCACCTCCTCCTGCTCCCTCCCGTTTATCCTTCACAGGTGTTTCCTCCAATTAATACATTGCGTTTTGAATCCCATTTTGGCGTCTGCTTCTCGGAGGACATGAAATAACACGTTGGAAAGTTGACATTCGAACGCATGGAACCTTGGCCCGATGCTTCCTTTTGTTTCTGTCCAGATGCTTTTCCTCTCAGGAAGAAAAGGCATCTTCAAAGATCACCACCCTCCAGACCTCAGAAGCTCTAAGGCCACAGCAGAGGGAAACTCCAAGGACAAGGAAAACAAGGTGCAGGAACCACCACAGACGTGCCTGCGGGAGGCAGACAGACACCTAGCTCTTCAGGAACTGACGTGACCTGGGAGCCTCCACAGAAGGAATGATGGCAACGGTGGGGGGGGGGGGTGACAAGGTAGTGTTTATTCTCATCTCTGTCCAAGCCCTTTACACACAGCATCTCACTGCACCCTCCCCAATGCCCATAAAGCCAGTATTACAACCCTAACTTTACAAGTGAAGACACGAGGCCCAGAGAGGTGAAGCCACTTGCCTCAAGTCACACAGCTACCATGTGGCAGGGCTTAGACTTAAAGGCAGGTGGAGGGAAGCTGAGTGGTCAGGTGCTTCCCAAATCCTGGGTGTGAATCCCTGCTCTTTCATGTGTTCCAGGAAGACCTGGAGCAAGTTACCTAACCTCTCTGAGTCACAGTTTCCCCAAACTTGGACACTAATTATCCCTTTTTCCTAGAGACCTTGTAAGCATAACGAGTGGAGTCTGGAGCTAGTGGGTGTTCAATACATATCAGTTCTGCGCCTACACCCACACCCCCGCCTCTAGGCCAGCCAGTTTTCCATTACACCACACTATTTCCATTCTGCTATTGACACAAATGAGATAAGCACTTTTTTGAAAATCCCAAACCCCAGGCTGATCACAGTTGCACAAGGGTCGATATCCAGACCTGATTCATGATGTGGTGTTGCCTTCATTCCTATAAGAAAACAACACATCAACAAACTGAAACCTTGATAAATGAGTGAGGGACAAACAAAAATCAAAGGCTTCCAGCCAGGACCCAAAAAAATCCCCTGGATTCTTTCCCCATGAGGGGAGGTTTTCCATAGGGACACAGCCGCGTGCTTTGGCTCAGGGACCACGCTGCTTTCTCCTTGAGAAAGCTCCTGGGATAAAAATAGCTAAGCATCAGGCAGCCCCTTCTGGGGCTTGGAGAAGAGGAGGGGAGGGATGGAAAAAGGGGGCCTTGGCTCCCCAACGCCTGTGTCCTTGAGGAACAGGAGGAGGAGGGGGGGCTGTGCAATTTGGGGTCCGAGGGGAGGTGGGGAGAAGAGCTTCCTGGTGAAGGGGAGGAAGAAATGGTCGGATCAGGCCTCCCCAGATTCATGGAGTCCAAGAATCCTAAGGAAATACTGCTTGGGGAGCCAGAAAACGAAGTGGCGGGGCTAGACTTTGCTAGCCCAGGAGGAGAGAGGCGACCGCACCCACCACCAAGCAAGAAAGACCGGGAGGAGCCCCTTAGTACATAAAAAGAACAGAAACAGAAACAAGACCCAGGGGACCCTGGTTTGAGTGTCAAATGAATCCAGGCCAACGGAACCACTTCCAAGGGGCCCGCGTTCCGCAAAAGTTGTCCCCTCACTCTTTCCGTCCCTGCCCCAGTGGCCCCAGCTTAGACTCCATCCTCCTTCCTAAGTGGTCCCTTGGTGAGCCCGAGATCTAACGCTCCTCTGGGGGGCCAGCTCGCCAAGCCATAGGGCAAGCATGCAGGTAGAATCGGGGGAGCCTAAGGAGCTTAGGATCATGGGCTCTTTGAAAGTAAGAGGAATCTTCAAGATTGTCGAGTCCCTTATTTAGGCCTCATTGTGCAGTTGAGGCATCTGAAGTCCAGAGAAGACAAGCAGCTTGTCCAAGTCACACAGCAAGTCTCCTGACGCTGCTGTGCTGCAGAGCTGCCAGTGACCCCTTCTGCCCAGAATGTCATTTGTCCAACAAGTATGACCGAGCACCAGTTATGCACCAAGCAGTGTCACGGGTAGGTGGGTGCGCAAGGTAGGAGACAACTGCTTTATGCCAGGTGTACCACAGAAAACCCCTCTGATAATCTGACATTTGAGCAGAGACTTGGAGGCAGTGAAGGGGGAGCCGTAAGGATATCCAGTAGAGCATTCCAGGCAGAGGGAACAGTGAGTGCAAAGGCCCTGGGGCTTAGTGTGTCCAAGGACCAGCAAGAGGCTGGATGGCAGTAGTGGAGTATTTGGGGATGAGGTCAGAGATGGAACAGGTGGGCTCTGTAGGCCACTGGAAGAAGCTTGACTTCCCCGCAGTGTGGCAGGAAGCCTTTGCAGGGTTTTGAGCAAGACTTGATCTGATTTAGCATATAAAAGGATCCCTCTATCATGTGGGAAAAATGCTGCTGTAGAGGGTCAAGGGTGGGACCAGATAGGAGGACACTGCAATAACCCTAGGGTGAGGTGGTGATACATGGCCAAGGGTGTAAGGATGGTGAGAAGCGGTTGGATGCTGGGTAGAAATCAAGGTCACGGGATTTGCTGCTTGATCAGACATGGGGTGGGAGGGGAAGAAAGGCATCAAGGATGACGCAGGCCCTTGGCCTGAGCAACTGGAAAGATAGACTTGCCATTTATTGAAGCCAGGAAACCACGGAAGGAGTAAATCTGAGGGGAAGCTCAGGACTGTGTGTGTGGATCCAGCCTCAGATCAGAATCGGTTCCCTGAGGCCTTCACTGATCATCTGATGCATTTAGTCTGGAACAGCCCACATCCGAGTTCAGCCCCAGGCTGTGTGGCAGGCAGGAACAGCCTAAGTCAAGGCTATGTTACATTCCACTACCTCAAATTCACTCATACCACATCTCCACACCCTGGCCCAGCCTGAACACACTTGTCCCAATGGACTCATCCGTTCTGAAAATATTCTTTAAACAAATTCTTTCATTTCTCTACTACTTTACAGAGTATGAAGCATTCTTCCCTGTATTATTCCACATGACCCTCATCACAAGCCTATGAGGTATGTGGGGCAGGCATTATTATTCCAAGTTTTACAGATGAGGAAACTGAGGCACAGGAAGGCTAAGTGCTTCAGGCAAGGCTGCACAATCACACAATCCAGGAGTTCGAGGTAGAAGCCATGTCCGCTGCCCGCCCCCCCCAACCCCGGGCAAGACCCCCTTGAGCCACACTCTCCGGTCAATTAAGGATGACTTTTGGAGGAGCTGTGATGAATTTGGTCTATGGCTGAGCTGGCCAGTACAGTAGCAACTAACCATGCATGGCTGTTTAAATTCAAATTAAAATAATTAAAATTAATACAATTAATTAAAAAATACACTGAAAAAATATTTTTAAATACAATAAATTTAAAATTTTTAATTTTTCAGTCTTACTAGCCACATTTCAAGTGCTTGATGTGGTTGGTGGCTGCCATAATGGACAGCACAGATAGTAGAACATTTCCATTATCACAGAAAATTCTATCAGACAGTGCTGTTCTGATGACCCTTCTTGCCCTCCCCAATGTAACTCCCAATGTCAGAGTGGAGGCCTTATGGGTAGTATGTGGTGTCATGCCAATTTCCATCATTCCCAACTTTTGCCCTGACAACATACCACATGAACCATATCTTACTTAATAATTGTTTTTAGAATGACTGACTTTTAAAAGTTAGATATTGATTTATGCCTCGTCCTAAGCACAAAGTCATGGGTTGGGTGTACAAATTATACATACACACAAACATGCAATTACAGTTGTTGAATGATTGTCTATATGCTACCTCAAATCATCTCATGATTGAGAAACACTGGTAGAGAGACATGGGCTTTGGAAGCAGAAAAAGACTTCATCATTTAACCAGCTATGTGCCCTTAAGCACATTTCTTCACCTTTCTGAATCCTAGTTTTTTATCTGTAAAGTAAATGTTCCAATAAAGAACCAACTGAATCCTTATAAAAATCAGATAAAGAGGTTTATAATGAAAGCTGAGCCTGGCACACAGTAAGTGTTTATCAAATGTAGTTCCTTTTGCCTCTCCCTTTTTTCCCCCCTCCCCCAGTCCCACTCAGAGCCAGAAGCTTAAAAGTAAAAACAGGAATGGCGTGTCCATAGGGGACTGTGAAAAGTGCCAATGTATCCCTGGGAATCTAGAAATCCACACACATGCATAGGGCTGTTAGCTCACGCAGGGAAGATCTAAGAGGATTTAACCTCTTTCCTTTAGCTGACTTTGAGCCTCTGCACAAGGAGGAAGTGAAGGCTAAGGCCAAGCTGTAAACTCTCTGCCAGAGCACTGAACACATGCTCCAGTACAAATTTGCAGAGGCCCATGGCAAACGCTGAGAGACTTACTGGACCTAGCATTTAAGGAAATCTCTGTCCAATTATTAGCTGACCAGTAGGCTAAAAAGCAGAAGTTTCAGGGGCCACACATGATAAAGAATACAGACTTTAAAGAATTGATCCAGGGGGCTTCCCTGGTGGCACAGTGGTTGAGAGTCTGCCTGCCGATGCAGAGGACACGGGTTCGTGCCCCGGTCCAGGAAGATCCCACATGCCACAGAGTGGCTAGGCCCGTGAGCCATGGCCGCTGAACCTGCGCGTCTGGAGCCTGTGCTCTGCAACGGGAGAGGCCACAACAGTGAGGGGCCCGCGTACCACAGAAAAAAAAATAAAGAATTGATCCAGGGAAGTCACTAAGGAAACAGACAGCAACAATAACAAACCCTAGTGAGGGGACAGAATCTGATTTGCAGAGTCGTCATATTATATTATTTTAAATGTTTACATTTCAACAGCAACAACAAAAATCATATGACACTAGGAAACAGGAAAGTATGGCATATGGCCTATACACTGGAACAAAAGGCAGTCAACGAAAACTATCCCTAAGGAAGCCCAGATGTTGGATTAGATGTCTTAGTCTGTTCAGACTGTTATAACAAAATACCATAAATTGGCTGGCTTATAAACAATACATATTTATTTCTCATAGTTCTGGAGGCTGGAAGTCCATGATCAGGGTGCCAGCATGGTTGGGTGTGGCCTTCTACCGGGTTGCAGACTTTTTGTTGTATCTTTAAATGGCAGAAGGGGCTAGGGCATTCTGTCAAGCCTCTTTTATGAGAGTGCTAATCCCATTCATGAAGGCTCTACCTCATGACCTAAGCACCTTCCAAAAGCTCCACCTCCTAATACCATCAAAGTGGGCATTAGGATTTCAACATATGAATTTTGGGAAGATGCAAACATTCAGACCATAGCACTAGACAAAAGACTTTAAATCAGCTATTATAAATACGGTCAAAGAACTAAAGGAAGCCAACTATAAAGAATTAAAAGAAAGTATACGAACAATGTCTCACCAAATAGAGACTATCAATAAAGAGATAGAAATTATGTATATACCAAATAGGAATTCTGAAGTAGAGAACACAATAACTGAAATGAGAGGGGCTCAACAGTAGATTTGATCTGAAAAAATAATCAGCAAACTTGAGAAGAGATCAATTGAGATTATCCAGTCTGATTAGCAGAAAGAAAAAAGAATGAGGACAACTGAACTGAGCCTCTGAGACCTGTGGAACATCATAAAGTATGCCAATATATATGCATAATGAGTGTCCAAGAGGAGAGAAGAGAAAGAGACAAAAAGAATATTTAAAGAAATAATAATAGTTGAAAGATACGCAAATTTGATGAAAAACATTAATCTGTACATTCAAGAAGCTCAACAAGTTCAAAGTAAGATAAACCCAAAGAGTTCCACACCTAGACGCATCATAGTCAAATGGTCAAAAGATAAAGGAAGAATCTTAAAAACAAGAGAAAAGTAACTCCTCACATACAAAGGGTCCTCAATAAGATTTAACAGTTAACTTCTCATCAAAAACCATGGAGATCAGAAGGCAAGGGAATGACATATTCAAAGTGTTGAAAGAAAGACTGTTGAACATGAATTCTATACCCAGCTAAACCCTCCTTCATAAATAAAGGAGAAATTAATACATCCCTAGGTTGAAAACAAAACAGAATTCATTGCCAACAGACCTGCCCTACAAGAAAAACTAAGGGGAACACTTTAGGCTGAAATGGAAGGGCACTAGCCAATAACTCAAATCCACATGAAGATATAGGGCACCAGCAACTACATAGGTAAATATAAAAGCAACATAAAGGTTGTTTTTAATTTATAACTTAACTTTAGCTACCTGATTTAAAGGACACTGTATAAAGCAATAATTACAAAACTATTGAAGATCTTATGTATAGAGATGTAAGTCATGTGACAATAATAGTAGAAAGGAGGGGGAAGGTAATGAAGCTATACTGGCACAAAGTTTTATATACTATTGAAATTAAGTTGGTATTAATCCAAACTAGATTGTTTTAAAATTGGTTAAGGTGTTAATTATAATCCACAGTGCAACTACTAAGAAAATAACTAAGATATACAGTAAAAGAAACAAGAAGAAAATTAAAATTGTATGCCAGAAAACAATTTTTTAACACAAAAGAAGGCAGTAATGGAGGAATATAGAACGAAAAAGACTTAAGACACATAGAGAACAAATAGCAAAATGGTAGATGTAAACCCTATCTTATTGGTGATTAAAATAATGTAAATGAACTAAACACTCAAAAGGATAAAAAAAAATAATCCAACTTTATGCTGTCTATAAGAGACACACTTTAGATTCAAAGACATAAATAGGTTGAAAGTAAAAGTATGGAAGAAGATGTAACATAGAAGAAGTACCTAAAAGAAAGCTGGAGTGGCTATACTAAAATAAGACAAAATAGAATTTAAGACAAAATTGTTACTGGAGACAAAGAAGGGTATTTTATAATGATTAAAAGGATAAATCCATCATGAAGACATAATGATTATACATATATATGTACCTATAAGCAGAGTCCTAAATTACATGAAGCAAAAAAAGAGAGAAATGAAGGGAGAAACACACAATTCAACAATAATAGTTGGAGATTTTGATACCCGCTTTGAATGATGGATATAACAAGTAGGCACATGATAAGCAATGGAATAGAAGACTTGAACAGCACGATAAACCAACCAGGTCTAACAGACATCTGCAGAACTCTCCACCCAACAATAACAGAGCACCCATTCTTCTCAAGCCCACATGGAACATTCTCCAGGATAAACCATACTTTAGGCCATAAAACAAGTCTCAGTAAATTTAGAATTATCGAAATCATACAAAGTATGTTCTCTAAACACAATGAAAATCAATAGAAATCAATAACAAAAGAAAATTTGAGAAATCCACAAATATGTGGAAATTAAACAGCACACTTATAAATAATCAATGGATTAAATAAGAAATCACAAGGAAAATTAGAAATGCTTTGAGAGAAATAAAAATGAATACACAACTTACCTAAACTTATGAGATGCAGCAAAAGCTGTGTTTAGAGGGAAATTTACCACTGTAAACACACATATTAAAAAAGAAGAAAGATGTCAAATAAATAACCTAACTTTCCACCTTAAGAAATTAGAAAAAGAAGAATAAACTAAACCCAACACAGAAAGGGGAAAGAAATAATAAAAAATAGAGCAGAAAGAAATGAAATAGAGAATAGCAAAACACTGGAGAAAATCAACAAAACCAAAAGGTGATTCTTTGAAAAGATAACAAAATTATAAGAGAATACTGTTAACGTTGTATGCCAACAAGCTAGATAACTTAAACTAAAAGGACAAATACCTAGAAAGACACAAACTACTAAAATTGACTCAGAAATAAATAGAAAATCTGAATAGACCTATAATAAGTAGAGATTGAATTCGTAATCAAAAAACTTCCCACAAAGAAAAAAGCTCAGGCCCAGATGGCTTCACTGATAAATTATACTAAATGTTTAAAGAAGAATCAACACAAACTCTCCCAAAAAACAGAAGAGTAGGAATACTTCTTAACTCATCCCAAGGGTCCAGTATTATCATGATACCGAGACCAGACACAGCACAAGAAAAAAAACTACAAACCAATATGCCTTATGAATATCGATGGAAAAATCCTAAACAAAATATTAGCAAACTCAATCCAGCAACATATGAAAAGAATTATGCACCATGACCATGTGGGACTTATGCCAGAAATGCAGGTTTCTGTTAACATCTAAAAATCAATCCGTGTAATATACCGTATTAATAGAACAAAGGACAAACCCCACATGATAGTCTTATAGAAACAGGAAAAGCATTTGACAGAACACTTTCATGGTAAAAACACTCAGTAAACTAGGAATAGATGGGAACTTTTTAAACCTGATAAACGGCATCTATGAAAAATCCACAGTAAACATCATTCTTAATGGTGAAGACTGAAAGCTTTCCCCCTAAGATCAAGAACAAGAAATGGATGTCTGCTCTTACCATCTCTTGTTAACATTGTATTGGAGGTTCTAGCCAGGACAATTAAGTAAGAAAAAGAAATAAAAGACATCTATATTATTAAAAAAAAAGAAGAAGAAGTAAACTCTCTCTATTTGCAGATGATATAATCTTATATATAGAAAATCTAAGGAAAATGCACATGCACACACACACTATTAAAACTAACATGAATTCAGCAAGGGTGAAGGCTACAAGATCAACATACAAAAATCAATTATATTTCTACACTCTAGCAATGAACAATTCAAAGATGACATTAAGAAAATAAATTCACAACTGTTTTTGCAATACAAAAGAATAAAATACTTAGGAATAAATTTAACAAAAGAAGTGTAAGACTCGTTCATTGAAAGCTACGAAGCCTCACTGAAAGAAATGTAAAAAGACCTAGATAAATGAAAAGACATTTCATGTTCACAGATTGGAAGACAAATTGTTAAGATGGCAACAAGCCCCAAACTGAACTACAGGTTCAACGTAATCCTTATCAAAATCCCAGCTATCCCCCACCCCCTTTTTTGGGCAGAAATTAACAAGCTGATCCTAAAACTCATTTGGGAATGCAAGGAACCTCACATAGCCAAAACAATCTTTAAAAAGAAAACAAAGAGGGGCTTCTCTGGTGGCGCAGTGGTTGAGAGTCCGCCTGCCGATGTGGGGGACACGGGTTCGTGCCCGGGTCCGGGAAGATCCCACATGCCGCGGAGCGGCTAGGCCCATGAGCCATGGCTGCTGAGCCTGCACGTCCGGAGCCCGTGCTCCGCAACGGGAGAGGCCACAGCAGTGAGAGGCCCACGTACCACAAAAAAAAAAAACAAAGATGGAGGACTCATACTTCCTTATTTCAAAATTTACTGAAAGCTGCAGTAATCAAGGCAGTGCGGTACTGGAATAAAGGTAGACATATGGATCAATGAAGTAGAATTCAGAGTCCGACAATAAACCCTTGCATTTATGGTCAATTGATTTTTTTTCAATGAGACAAGAATAGTCTTTTCAACAAATGATATAGAACAGCTGGATATATACATGCAAAAGGGTGAAAATGGACCCCTACCTTATACCATATGCAAAAATTAACCGAAAATGGGTCAGAGATCAAAATCTAAGAGGTAAAACTATAAAACTCTTAGAAGAAAACTTAGACATAAATCTTTATGGGTGTGGGTTAGGTAACAATATCTTATACACAGCACCAAAAACAGAAGTAACAAAAGAAAAAAATTTTATTGGACTTCATCAAAATTAAAAACTGTGCTACCAAAGGACACTATCAAGAAAGTGAAAAACGATCTTCTGAGTGGGAGAAAATATTTGCAAATCATACATCTGGTAACACTCTAGTATTTAGAATATGTAAAGACTTTTAAAACTCAATCATAAAAGGAAAATCACACAATTTTTTAAGTGGGCAAATGATTTGAATAGACATTTCTCCAAAGAAGATACAAAAATGACCAATAAACACATAAAAAATGCTCAGCATCATTAGTCATTAGGGAAATGCAAATCAAAACCACGAGCTAGGCTTCCCTGGTGGCGCAGTGGTTGCGCGTCCGCCTGCCGATGCAGGGGAGCCGGGTTCGCGCCCCGGTCTGGGAGGATCCCGCGTGCCGCGGAGCGGCTGGGCCCGTGAGCC
>NC_041229.1:94950963-94985581 GCF_002837175.3 Physeter macrocephalus | reverse complement strand
GCAGCGGGGGAGGCCGCAGCAGTGAGAGGCCCGCGTAACGCAAAAAAAAAAAAAAAAAAAAACAACCACGAGCTACCAGTTTATACTCACTAGGATGGATAGAATGAAAAAGACAGACAATAACAAGTGTTGGTGAGGATGTGGACAAACTAGAACCCTCATACATTGCTGATTGGATTGTAAAATGGTGCAGCCACTTTGGAAAACAGTTTGGTAGTTCCTCAAAAAGTTTACTTAGAGTCATCATATGACCCAACTATTCCACTTCTAGGTATACACCCTAGAGAATTTAAAACATATGTGAAGACAAAAACTTATACACAAACGTTCATAACCGTGTTATTTATAATAGCCAAAAAGAGGAAACAATCCAGTTCTTCAACTGATGAATGGATAAGCAAATGTGGTATATCCATGCAGTGGAATATTGCTCAACAATAAAAAGGAATGAAGTACTGATACATGCAACAATGTGGATGAACCTTAAAAACACTATGCTGAGTGAAAGACACCAGTCATAAAATGCCACATATTGTATGATTCCATTTATGTGAAATGCCCAGAATAATCAAATTCATGGAGACAGAAAGTAAATTAGTGGTTGCCAGGGGCACTAGGGAGGCAGGAATGGAGAGTGACTATTAATGGTTACAAATTTCTGGAACTTCCCTGGTGGTCCAGCGGCTAAGACTTTCACTTGATCCCTGGTTGGGAAACTAACATCCCGCATGCCATGTGATGCAGCCAAAAAATTAAAAAAAAAATTTTTTTAATTTAAAAATTGTTACAAATTTCTTTTTAGAGTGAAGAGAATGTTCTGTAACTAAATCATGGTGACAGTTGCACAACTTTGTGGGTATCCTTAAAACCACTGACCTGTATATTTTTAAAGGGTAAATCTTGCGATCTGTATTATACCTCAATAAAGCTGCTTTATTAAAAGATGATTAGTTACTATTATTATCCTGTCCCCAAGCCTGGAAACCCTTCTATAATGGGCCTCAAAGGACCGAGAGTGCTGGTGGCCCCCAACAGGCGAAGTGCCCTCAATCTCTGGTTGCACAGGCCAGGAAAGAGAACGTTGAGCCTGGGCTGAATCCAAGCCCGTGGGAGAAGCTTCTGTGCTGACTGCCATAGCCTCCTGCATCAGGAGGGCAAACCTGAGTGGGGTTGGGTCATGCTGGGGTCTCCTGCTGATCAGCCCAGTGTCTTCAGAGCTGGTGTGAGCAGGGTGAAGCTAACACTCCTGTTATAGACCCTGCCGCTGTGAGTTCACATCCCAGTCTGGCGGAGCTGCCTGCCTGGAGTTGTGATACCCCTGGGAAGCTCACCTCTCCCAGGCACCTGCATCTTCAGTCTCCTTAGCCAAGCCTGGGTGGGGCAGTGCTCAGGGAATCCAAGGGGCCCAGCCACTGTGAGGGTCCTTCCCCCTAGTAGGGGTGGGGGACAGACAGGGGCCTAGATGCAGGGAGTGGCCCAAGGTCCCTGGTGGGCGAGGAAAAGAATTCTGGTCCCCTGGGTCCCTAGCTCCAAAATTCTTCACAAAACATTTTTCCTTCTCCCAGGAGACCCTGATGCTGCCCTGAAAACCATATAAAACTTTCTGGCAAAGTCATCACTATTTGGCAATAGCTCATGTCCAGCCTAATCTTGAGCTGCTCTGTCCCTGTCCCTCCCCAGCACCCAGCAGCTTCCAGAAACAACTCCACCCATCCTCTCTCACTCTTTCCCCCAAGTCAGTCGTCATAACGTGTACCATTTATCAAGCCCAGGGCTGGACGCTTCGTACACGATCTGCTTTCATCTCCTCCACAACCCAGTAAGGAAGGACTCTTATGATGCCTGCTTTCAAGGAGGAAACTGAGTCCTGGAGAGGTAGTCACTTACTGAAGATCCCACAAAGCAGCGGAGGAAATATCTTAACCTGATCTCTTTGACTGTACTCTTTTTTTTTCTAATTTGTTTTTTCATTGAAGTATAGTTGATTTACAGTATTGGGTTCATTTCTGCTTTACAGCAAAGTGACTCAGTTATACACCTATATACATTCTTTTTTATATTCTTTTCCATTGTGGTTTACCCCAGCATACTGAATATAGCTTCCCGTGCTATACAGTAGGACCTTGTTGTGTATCCATTCTATATATACTCTTTTCATGACTCTTGGAGCCTTGTTCAGTGAATGAGCAGAGCTGATCCCCCAAGGCTGGGAGAATAGGACCACCTCACACGCCAAAGGGCAAATGGGCAGCGACTCTTCCCCACTCCTGTGGCCCTGGAAGACATCTGTCCCAGCAATTTTTCCAGGGACTTTCGTGAGGCCATGTAGGTTGTACGCAGGCAGTGCTAGTCACGTGGCCCACATGTGACTGGTGACTCCAGGAGTTGAGCAGTGCACATACCACACAATTGTATGTATATGTGAGCCCTGACTTTTGACCAGGCCTTGCATGGGACACCCTGCTCCCTTCTTTTAACCCAGTGAATTCTGTCCATCTTACAAGGCCTGGCTCAAATTTTCCCTCCTCCAAGCAGCCTTCCTGGACCAGCCCAGGACACCTTGATCTCTCTTCCTCTGGTCCCCCATAGATAGGTACTGTCCATTGGGTACTGGGTAGCCACTTCTGTGGGTGAGTCTGTATATATCTGAGCGCCCTTGAAGTGCTCCAGGAGGGCAGAGGCTGGCTTTGAAATTACTTGCTTCTCCCACCTCACCTGACAAGATGCCAAGGGTTCTATAAATATTTGTGCCTTGGCAGGTCTCCAGGTTACCAAGGATGAAGCAAAAACCCCAGAAACAAATCAGAGATTTCAGAGCTGAAGGGGTTCTCTGAAAGAGCAAGCCCTCCCCATCTTATAAGTGGGGAAACTGAGGTTCAGAGAGGGAAGTGGTTTGCCCTGAGTCACAAGGGCAGTCAGAGCTCGGACTACCCGTCCAGTGCTTTTTCCACCGACCACCCTGGGTCTTGGTTCTCGGCCCTGCTTCTCCCCCAGAAATGCTGCAGCAGGTCTGTCTCTGAACGCCCACGCTCGTCTGCTTGACCCTAGGAAAGCCCCGCGTCGCGAATCCTTATATTTTCAGGATTGGAAAGGACCTTCAAGGCCTGGTGCAGCCACCCTTCAGTTACTGAGGGCTGCCCCCCCACCCTTTGCCCAGAGCCAGCCTTCCCACAGGAATGGAAACCATCCTTTTCTGGTTCTATTAACTCAACCATCTGTGAGCGAGCAAGCAGTACAGGACCCTGATTTTCCCTAAAACCTCAGGTCAAAGTCGCCAGGAGAGGATTTAGGATCCTTTCCAATGCCGTTAGGGACTAGCTGAGTGTCTCTAGAATGTCTGCTCTCCCGTGGCCCCTCTGCCAGCTCTGCTAGGACAGAAGCAGAGACTCCCCAAGGGACCTCTGTTGCTGGAATCCAACCACCTCCCAGGCCTGCCCCCAGTGACTAAGCTGGCCAGCAGTGCTGTCACAGGCACCAGCCTGCAACCTGGGGTTTTTCCACTCCAGAAATACTGCAGGAACCTCCCCTGACCCGGTCCGCCAGAGGGGCAGTTGGCTGAAACTAAGCCAGCTGTATCAAGGCCCCGTTTTCCTGGGGGCTTCAGGCCTGGCTTTAATCAAGGCACAGAATACAAAGCTCCCATCAATGCTGTACAGGTCTTCACTAGTTGGAAGAGGTGTTTGGGGATGTTAGGACCCCACAGACAAAAAAAACCTAGCAGGCTAGACTGAGGGCCCCTGTTTCAACCCCAAAAAAGAACATTTTTATTGCAGGGAGAGTTGGAGCTTCTACAATACGACCAAAAAAAGACCAAAGGAAACAAAGAAATGAATATGATTTGGTACTTACAACATGCCAGGTATTTTTACTGTTTATGTTTCATTTAATCCTCACAATGAACTCAGAAATGAGGGTGACTTCCCCATTGTACAGATATGAAAACTGAGGCTCAGAAAGATTAACTACTTGCCCAAGGACAAAGGAGTGGGATTTTAACAAATGTCTGCCTCTTGCCACAGCCCAGGTTCATTCTAGCATGCTGCCCTTCTGGGAATTAGTTCCATCCTTGAAAGTGAACCCAGGCATGATCTGCTATCAGGTCTGGGCTTGCAGACAGAAGTGAAAGACCACTGGCCTGGCTCTTAGGAGGCTCTGGGTCTGGGCTCTCCTCCCCACTCAAGGAGGAAAGGTGTTTCTTGTCTGGGGACTGTACCTTCTCCTCCTCTTTAGTGAGGAATAGAGGACTTGGAGGCCTATATAAAGTGCCTTACAGGTCCCAGGCTCATGTTTTCTATCAGAAGTCCCTGATTCCCATGAGAGGAGAGTAGGTGAGAGGAAGGGCCACATCAGAGGCAAGAGCAGAGGCTTTGGAGCCAGGCTGATTTGGGTGTACAGGCAACATGCCTAACCTTCCCAGCCTCAGTTTCCCATCTACAAAATGGGATTACCGTGGTTACCAACCTTATTGGGTGTGCTGGGGACAAACACTGACATAGTGTATGCATTGTGCCCTATCAAAGCACCTGGTATGCAGTAAGCATTCAATACATGTGTTTACGAAAGGAGCCATTAGTCCATTACCAAGTGCTTATCAAGCACCTATCACATGGCCAGCATGGTGAGACTGTGCGTCTACAGCAGTTCTCTCATGCCTGTGATTATGGCACCGACAGTGCCCACTGGCTCCAGGGTGCCCCCTGCATTTGTATCACCACATCCCTGAGAGGAGGGAAGGCGGTAGGCAGTTGAGTCATCACTGACTCTGGGTGGAGGGTGCTGAGACCCAGGAAGTACAATGACTTGCCTGTGATTTCTTGGGGTTGGAGCAGGAGCCCACGTCGGGGAAGGGCTCTGGGGGCCTAGGCCCACACGTTTCCTTCCTCCCAGGTGTCTCTCCATGGTGCCTCCCACTGTACCAGAGGACTCATCCAGGTGGGTCCTCCTAGGCTCCTGCCCCAGGGGCCACCTAAGGATGGAATCCAGACTTTCAGCATAAGTCTCTGCCAGGAGCTGCCCTGTGGTCACCAGCCTCCGAGATGTCCCCCAATGATCCCACTTCTTGGGAATCACAGCCTTGTGTGGTGCCCTCCCACACTGTACATGTGACCAGTAGAATATGGCAAAAATGAAGGCATGTCACTTCTGAGATTAGGTTATGAAAGGCTGTGACTTTTGTCTTGGGTTTCTCATTCTCTCTCTCTTTCTCTCTCTCTCTCTCTCTCTCTCTCTCTCTCTCTCTCTCTCTCAGCTCATCCCCTTGGGGGAAGCCAGGTGACATGTCATAATGACATTCAGGAAGCCTATGGCCCATGTGGAAAGGAATTGGGGTCTCTGGCTAAGAGCAATTGAGAACTTGAAGCCTCCCATGACCGTACAGTGAGTCTGGAAGTAGATCCCCACACCCCCCACAGTCTGGCCTTCAGATGATGGCATCCCCTACCCACAGCTTGATGGCAGCCTCCTGAGAAACCCTGAACCAGAATCACCTGCTAAGCCACTCCTGAAACCCTGACCTTCAGAAACTGTGAGATATTAAATGTTTGTTATCTTAAGATACAATTTGGGGATATTTTGTTTCACAGCATTAGCTAACTAATACATGCCTCCTCCCCACCCAGCACCCATTGGGTCAAAGCAAAGGTGCTTTTCTGCTGTTTCCCCCTCAGCAAGGTACTAAATTCTTTGGACCTCAGCTTCCTTAGCAGTAAAAATGGTGACAGAGAGGCCTTCTTCTTAGAGTTGATATGAAGACCTACAGAGATGAGTTCAGAGCCGGGGGTGGGTCACATGCTCTGAACAGCTGCAGGTTATGAAATACTCGCACCCAGCTGTTACTGACCTAGAGGGCTCATTCTGCAAGGCCTCAAATGCCACTTTTTACATCTAGTTCTTGTTGCAGCCAAGGTGTACCAAGCAGTCCTGTGGCATTGTTTTTTTTTTTTAATTAAACTGGGTTTGGTGGTGGTGGTGGTTGTTCTAGAATCACTATATGCTCATAATAGAAATTTTAAACAGCTCAAAAACTATGAAATGAAAAGTCAGTATTTTCCCTTATTCTCCACTCCAAACTCTGTCCCACTCATAGAGATAACCATTATGAAGACTAATTTATGTTCTTTTACGTGAATTTCCTATGCATAGACAAGCATATCCATTTGTTTATGTCTGTTTTTAACACCAAAGTGATAGTAATATGCATACTGTTTTTAACTTTGCTTTTTTACAATGTGTCTTAAACTCGTTTTCTAATTGGCACATACGGATCTACCTCATTCTCTTTCCTTCAATCATTTAACAATTATTTATTGAACACCTACTACATATCAGGTTCTGTTCATTCATCACATAAGTAGTGACTGTTTCTTCTGTTCCAGGCACTGTTCTAGCCTAAAGTTTCTCACCCTCAGCACTATTGACATTTGGGAGGAGGTGAACTCAAAAAGAAGACACCAAGAAGCAACATTCTTAAGTTGGGAAGAACCAAGAGAGTGTGACATGGAGAAAGCCATCTTGCAGCTTTATAATATTCCACAGCACAGCTGGACCACAATGTATTAGGCCATTTTCCTATTGTTAGACATTTAATTGTTCTGATTTTTTGCTAGCATAATTTACACTGCAATGGACATCTTTATATAACCATCTCTGCACACAAGTTCAAGTATAACCATGGCATAGATTCCTGGAAGGGAATTTGCCCCCATCAAGGATATATGTCTATAAATTTTTGACAGATATTGTTAAATTGCCCCACAAAAAAGTTGATCAAATTTATACTCCCAAAAAGAGTATATAAGAGACCCTGTTTGCCACACTTAGCCAGCACCAGGTCTTTATGGAGGACTGAGCACAAAGTGGGTATAAAGAGGGGATATGTCTAGAGCCAAACACCAGCCCCACTGACCACTGCCTGGGCCATCACCTCCTCACAGGAGCCCACAGGTCACCCAGGAGAAGACCTTGGCAAGATGGAGAGAGAAAAGGCTGTAAGGGAGACTCTTTTCTCCAGCACCCTCGCATAGCATCAGCACCAGGGGAGCGATTCCCTTACATCTGCACTCATTGCACAAATATTTAGTAGGTTTCTACTTAGTATAAGTCTCCAGGATTCTTGGTTGGATGTATTTGTATCTTAATAGGTAATGAGACAGAATCTTCACTGTCTTCCTCTTTTTACACCCCTCAGGGAATACTCTTTTAGCCTCTCAACCACAAACATACACACACACACACACACACACACACACACACACACACACACAGTCTGTGAGGGTCTCCACCACCCACATGTGAGCTCTGAACAGGCCAATATGTCTTCCAAATGGACCGTCTTGAAATATTTCTGCAGCATTTGTTTTGTGGGGAGGAGAAAAACTGATTTTACACATGTAAAAAATTATTTACCTATTTTTTTATGTTTAAAGCTTGTTTATTCATTTATCCATTCATTCTACAAATATTTATTGAGCACTTTCCATGGCTACGGATAAGGAGCGATAGAGGTTAGGTGTAAGGACAGAGCTAACTTATACGGACATGTTTACAAAGTCTTGGTTAAAACACGTTTCAAACCCCTTCCTAGCTTTGTGCTAAGTGCAGGGGACAGAATCATGAGCAAAAACAGGTGTAGTCCCTGCTCTCAAGGACACCGATGAAGTGGAGGGAGGCAGCCATTACTTAAACAAGCTCAGTAATAAATCCACAGTTAGGACCACGATAAGTGCTATGCAGAAGTGCCAGTGTCAGAGCCGGCAATGGGGGATTTAGCCTAATTGACGGGGGCGTTGAGAGGGGGAGGTCAGGGCAAAGATGCCAGTTGAACAAATGTCCAGGCAAGGGGTGAAGGCAGCAGGAACTAAAAATAGGTCGCAGGGCAGATGGGGAGATGGGAAACCCTCTGAGAGATACTTAAGAAGTCAAATCACAGGCAAGGGAGGTGTGGGGGATTCCTGTGTTTCTTTCTCCAAAGGGTGGAGAGATTGGAAGAGCCCCAGATTACAGGCCCTGAGGGCAACACGATATTTCAACTTATTTGGACTTTTATTTCCCAGCTTTTCCATCACGCAATTCGCCTGAGTCACCATTTCACAGACTAAGGATAGAGGTAACGTACATGGATATGTGTACAGATTCTTGTTAAAAATATAGTGCAAACTCCTCAATCTGGGCTTTCATGTCAGCAAAACCTCCCTCTTGTTCGTACCTCTTGTTCCCTCTTCTATATTCCAGTTTTCTTTTGCCATTTTCCAGACCAGATAACTTCTCCGAAGACATGGAAAGGGTTCTGGGTTTAGATAACAAATTAAATCCATCACTGCTAGCTTTCAGCACCATCCCTGCTATGATTCTGTTTCGGTTTCAGTTCCCTGAAATTGACGACTTCAGGGCACTATTGTTGTGTGGCCTGCAACGTGCCAGTGAGTGACTCGTGAACACAGCAGGACCACTCAGCAAAGAGAGCTCGAGAGAGAGAAGGGAGATCCTTCCCCTCACATTATCCACTTAGACATGAGAGGGGGTGATTTAAACTTTGCCAGTCGTATAATAAGTCCCCTCCAAAAACTCAAGTTAACTTGGACCATAGGTCCACCTTATTTCAGGGGCATCCATCCCTGTATCTCTAGGTTCCAGAGCAGTGCCTGCACACGTTAAGTGTTCAGTAAACATTTGTTGAATGAATGAAGCAGAGGATGTTTTGTTATTTCTCATTTATATCTCAGTCTCCTTGGTCTGGTTCTTCCATCACCAAACAGTTGTTGGGAGCAGGCAGCTCTGGTCTGACACTTAGCATCACTTACTGAGAGAAGACCTTTATGACCAGGAAAGACAGAGGGAGGAGACAGCTGAGGACCAGTGAGAGTAATCTGATTATTCAGAGTAACAGGGATGCCTTGCTGTGAGCAGCCAGAGTCCCCAGATTCCAAGATGCATGATTTGTTCACATTTTAATAGTCTAGATATCTGACTGGGCCTTCCAATTGATATGCACATATAAAAGGCAGCATTTTTTTTTAGTCCCCCAAAGAACTAGGATAAAGTCAATGGTTTATCTTACAATTGATGGAAATAGATAGGAGATTCACTTTTTTTCTTTAAAATAAATTTATTTGTTTGTTTTTGGCTGTGTTGGGTCTTTGTTGCTGCTCGCGGGCTTTCTCTAGTTGCGGCGAGAGGGGGCTACTCTTTGTTGCGGTGCGCGGGCTTCTCGTGGCGGTGGCTTCTCTTGTTGCGGAGCACGGGGTCTAGGCGCACGGGCCTCAGTAGCTGTGGCTCGTGGGCTCTAGAGAGCAGGCTCAGTAGTTGTGGCACACGGGCTTAGTTGCTCCGCGGCATGTGGGATCTTCCAGGACCAGGGCTCGAACCCATGTCTCCTGCATTGGCAGGCGGATTCTTAACCACTGGGCCACCAGGGAAGCCACTAGATTCACTTTTAAAACACTATGCCACCAGTCACCCCATTTCAGCACATCGACCCCTACAAGCCATGGTGGCCCTCCACTGGGGATGCAGGCACGCTGGCCTTAGTGGTCAGCTCTGTTGTCTGCTCCCCTGACCACTCCTAGGCCCTGCACTTGCCCAGTGGCTCTTGTCTTTCACAGTCCCCTCTTGGTTGCACCAGAGTGTTAAGAACAAGGGCTCTTCGGGCCTTCGACCCAGACATTGATGGGGCTGCACTCCCCACAGCGGCCCTGGACTCCAGCCCACCACAGGCTGCTTGGAGAGGGCCTTTGCTTCAGAACTCACTGGGATGCAGCTGGGACCCCTTCATGTGTACCGTCCCCGGGAGGGGCCTGAGCCCCCATAGACCTCAGAAGGCTGTAGAACAAGGGAAGGTGGAGTGTGTAGTCTCACTAAGGGGGAAGGTATTCATGAGAGTGTCAAGACTCAAGGGTGGTTTGGAAGCACCAAAGGTCAGCCCTCTTCCTTCATCTCCCTGTGCATCCAAAGCTTCCCCTGAAGCCTGGGCATACATTTTCACTCAACATCAAGCATGACCCTGCTGATGGCGGGACCACATGGCTCCGTCTCTAAGTGGTATTGGATTCAAATGGCACAATTCAATGGTTCACAATTCATTTACTAGATTTTTTTTTAAACTCACATTTTTAAAAAATTGTTTATTTATTTATTTATTTTATTATTCATTTTTGGCTGCTTTGGGTCTTAGTTGTGACACGTGGGACCTTCTTTGAGGCATGTGGGACCTTTCATTGCAGCGCGTGGGCTCTGTTGTGGTGTGCGGGCTTCTCTCTAGTTGTGGCGTGCAGGTTTTCTCTTCTTTAGTTGTGGCACGTAGGCTGCCGGGCACGTGGGCTCTGTAGTTTGCGGCACGCAGGCTCTCTAGTTGAGGCACGCGAGCTCAGTAGTTGTGGCGTGCGGGCTTAGTTGCACTGCGGCATGTGGGATCTTAGTTCCCCCACCAGGGGTGGAACCCACGTCTCCTGCGTTGGAAGGCGGCTTCTTTACCACTGGACCACCAGTGAAGTCCCTAAAACTCACATTTCTTAAAGGGTGCTTAAGAGGAACCAACTCATAAGTTCTGCATGTCACTTTCCAGGTACAGTTTTGTCTTCCCCCAATTTTGTTTCACACCTATATTCTCTGGCAATCCTCTCCTGGCTCTCCTAATCCTTCTCCTCCAACCAAGTCCTAGCCTAGACCCAAGGAACAGGCCAGGCACACTTCTGTGTGTTTGGGGAAGGGGAGAAACGTTGGAATCCTCTCCAGCAGCTGGGGAAGCAAAGGCCTGGGGCCACTGAGACCATGTCACTCTTGTCTTGTTCATTAACAACAGAAGCCTGCATTTATGGAGCAGCAGGCATCGTGCTTAATTTTAACAACACAACAGCAATAACAATGAAAGCTGACATTTATTTGTTAAGCATGGGGGCTCTGGAGCCAAACTCTTTGGCTTTGAATCCTGATCCTGATACTTTTTAGCTATGTGAACTTGGACCGCAGTTTCCTCATCTGTAAACGGGCTCTGACACTAGCACCTACTTCTGGGGTTGTTGGGAAGACGGAACTTGCTGATACAGGTAACTCGCTCGGGCAGCGCCTGGTACCAGGGGGGTAGTCAGCAGTGTTACCAGGTGCCTCGGACCATTTAAAGCAGCAAACCTAGGAGACAGGTGTTATCACCACTGCCATACCCGGTGGCCCAAAGAGGCTAAATACCTTGCCCAGGTGGACACAAGTCACATGTGGGAGGTCTACACTTAAAACTCATGCGGCTAGCCCCAAGCTCACCTTCTAAACCCCTGCACTCACTGTCTGGACAAACTCCCCTTTTACAGATAAGAAAAACAAGGCTCAGATGAGCCCTGCTCATCCCAATGACAGAATAAGGATGGTCGCCATGGTGCTGATCAGGTCCCCTGATACTGCTCTCTGCCCTGACAGCTGAAGGAGGTCCCCGAGAGGTAAGCTGCCCACCGACCAGAGCACGAACAGGCCCTGTATTCCAGGCCCTGCTCCTCGGCCATGCTGTCCATGGCTGCTGTGCCACCTCTTAGCTTTCTGCAGGGAAGAAGGGTCTCATTCCTGCAGTGGTCCCGGTCCCCAGTACCACCACCAAGAGCAATCACTGAGCATCTGCTTATGGTCTGGAGTAAGTGGCAGCCACAGAGGATGACTCATCCTGGGGTGTGAGAAGCATCTGGGAGATGCCCTTTGGGCACTGAAGTATTGGCATGTCCAGCTTGATGGGACAATGAGACAGTAGCCTGGAAATTGGCTGGAGAATCCGCTGCCATATCCCCCTCCAGGCTGGACCAGTGTCCCATGTACATACACAGTGCTGGGCGGATGCTGTCTGTGCGAGAACCTTCTTCCTACGCTCAAGTGCCTGACCTACCTTGAGGGAGAGGTGAACCCTATGCACTATTTCAAGGAATTGAGACCAATCTCACGACACCATCCAAACTCCTGCCCGTACGGTCTTGTGACCAAGGGTGAGCATGCACAGAAGGCCTGCTGTATGCCAGCCCTGGGCTTGTTCATTCCATCCTGTCATTGTCTCATTTAATCCTCACCACAGATTGTCAAGGCACGCATTACTATCCCCATTTACCAGAAATCAAGACTGAGGCTCAGAGAGGTTGAGTGCCTAGGCCAAGGTCACACAGCTTCTGCATGGTAGAGGCAAATTTCAAATGCTGTCTTTCCCACTACACTCAAGTGCCTTTTCTTGAACTCAGTCCAGGGCCTTGTCTCTAAAAAATCAAGGAGTTGGTTAAGAGGACCTAGGTGGCCCATGATTGCACAGCCGCCTGGAAGTCTGTTTCTAGGGGAGATTCTGAAGCCCCGGCTTTTGCCCAGACACTCCCAGAAGCAATGGCTGCAAATTCCACATCCAACAGGGGCATCTTGGGCCTTAGGGCCTCTTTCTCATCCAGGCTCTGGCATATCTGGCCAGGAGGGGGGCCTGGAGCCGGGGGCTGCTTCTCTCAAACTGATTTCCAATAAAACTCAGCCCCCAGAGAGCCATCAATCTGAGGGAGAAGGAGCATGTGACTGGGGCAGCCCCAGGCAGATCTGGCAAAACCCAGAGCAGGCCTGAGGCAGTCTTCCCCACAGCTCCCTGCCCCAAGGGGCTGCCAGGTGGCACCGACTCTGGCCTTGTATGGGCAAAACTGTCCTGGAAAGCCTGGCTTTGGAGACAGCTTTGTCTCTATTTTAGTCCCTGGGGCAGTGTCGGTCTCTCCCCTCAGTTCTCATTGGCTCAAACAGCAGCCAGGCCTGCCAGGACCCTGTGGCAGCCTGGGGGTGGGGATAGGGAGATGTTAGCTCGAGTCCCCAACCCCAGGGAGAAGGAGATCACTAAAAATAATAACAACAAGAATAGCAACAACTAGCTATTATTTCCACCAGGCATCATACTACGAGTTTTCCATGCATTGTCTCTTTAAGACCTTCAAGAGGCAGGCAACATCATTATCCCCTCTTTGGGGAGCACCTAGGAGTTAGGTAACTTGCCCAAGGTCACGAAGTCAGCTAGGGCTGCAAAGCCAGGCACACTGACTCTCAGCCACTCGGCTGAGCTGCATCCAGCTGGCAGGCAGCCCTAGAAGGGGCCTCTGCCTGCCTGCCTTCAAGCCCACCCCTCCTCCCCAGAAAGTAGCCTGGGCCTCTGGTGCTGCACTTTGGTGGTAGGCGCAGGCCTCCATCACCCAGACTCTGAGGCCAGAGCTCTGCCCCTTGTCCTGAACACCTTGTCCCCGAGGGTCTAGTCAGGTCCTGGCTCTGCACAGTCCACCCCTTCTGAGGCTGGCCCAGTCCTAGGTCCAGGAGAGACAGTCTGTACAGAGAAAGGCTGGAAATTCTAATGGGCAGCCAGGGGAGGGAGGGTGGGGGCCACAGGCCTAGGCCAGGGTTCAAAGAAAAGATGGGACAGTTGCAACACACTGCAAACTTGGGCCCGAGGACCTGCCCTCCTCTGCACTTTGGCATTTGTTCAGATTCCTTGCACTCTGGATCTTTGGAATCAGATAAGCCTGGGTCCAAGTCCAGCTTCTGACACTTAGCAGCTGTTTGGCCCTGATCAAAATCCTCAACCTCTCTGAGCTTTGGTTTCTCCACCTGTAAAATGGGGTTAACGGGCCTGCTGTCTCTTCTAGTTGTTGAGAGAATTAGATGTAGTGGTGAGCATCTCTCCAGGTTTGCTGGAACTGGTAGAGGTGGGTGGGTTCTGGGGATGCATTAATATTGTGAACGTCCCAGGGCAATCTGAGTGAGTTGGCGTGAAATCTGGTATGCAAATCACGGAGCACAGGCCCTGGCCGAGAACACACCCAATGCACAAAAGCTGTTTTTGCATTAGCGGCCCCTCCTCAGCTGTGGCTCCCTCCATCAGCCCGGCCTCATCACAGGGGATCTGCCTCCCGAGCCCCCAAGCCCAGGAGCTAAACAAAGCCCGGTGCTGCCCTCAGGTCCCCCCTCCCCGCAGTGAAATCCCTTTGTCCTCAGAACCCTCCCCTCCACCCCCGCCTGAGGCAGAGTGGTGCACTCACTCTGTAATTACAGAATCACTTGTTCACAGAAGCCTGCACGTGCAGCCCCTGATCAGCGGTAATTAGGCAGCCAGGGGGGTTTGAAAGCCCATCAGTCAATGCGGGGAGGGGTGCTGAATGGGACAATCAGCCTCACCAGGCAGGGAGCTGGGGGCAGGGAAAGACTGGGAGTCTTGGGGAGGCAGCTATTGAAACGGCTCCCCTCACCCCCTCTCCAGCTGTCCTGTACAATGAAGGGCTGGGGGTGCACTTGCAGGCTGGCACAGGGGAGAAGTGGTGGGCGAGGAGGGAAGGGTCTTTGAAGACAAGGCCACCCCCGTCACCCCAGTGTGTCTCCGTAAAATAGATCTCCTGCAAGTGTCCGAATGTCCTTCATTAGGGGTCAACCCTGCTGAAGTAGGTACTTATCCTCTCCTGCCTACAGGAAGCTGCATCACCCTAAGGGGAAAGAACTTCTCTAAAGCAGTGTTTCTCCAACTGTAAAGTGCTTGCAAATTATCAGAGTTCTTGCTAAAACGCAGATTCTGATTTGGGGGTCCAGGAGGGGCCTGAAATTCTGCATTTCTAACCAGCTCCCACATGCTGCCGGTGCCCTTGACTTGGAGCACACTTTGAGGAGAGAGGTTTCAATACATCTCTGGGGATGTGGTGGACGAAGGGAGGGGAAGACCCTGGGGTCATTTTCCTGCTCTGTGACATTGGGCAAACCCCCTCAATTCCCAGAGCCTCATTATCCTAACGCGGGAAAGAGGGACATCATGCCTGCATCACAGGGCTGCTCTGAGAACGAATGGGAAACAGCTGTGAACACACCCTTGGGAGCTGCAAAACCACATTTATGGGGAGGGGGCCGGACCTCAGCTTGGCCCAGAAAGCCCTGGATGGAGGTAGGGATCAGCTGAGCTCAAATTTTAGAACGGGCTGGTGAAACTGCTTCTCCCACCTCTTAATCTTGGGGTCTGTGGGTGGTTTGGGGGTCCCCAAGGGAGGCACATGGATGGGCAGACACCAAGAAAAAGAGTTTGGCTCAGGGCAGCCCGATCGATGCCCGTCCCCTGACCTACCTGCTTGGTTCTCTTGGCTCCAAGCCTCTGTGCACGTGCTTCCAGCTGCCTGGGACACTTTCCCTCCTGCACTTGACTCACTCCTGGGCCCCCCCCCCCCCCCGCCTCAGTTTCTCCCTCCTACATGCAAGCTCAGCTCTATCCCTGGTCCTCAGCACCAATCAGAACTAAAGGTTGCAGGGAGCTAGGCAGTCTCTGCTCAGGGTCCCAGATGTCTGGTTCTGGTGACCCTGAACCCAGCCTCTCCCAGGAGCCCTCACCTTCCTCTCTCCAGGAGGGAGGAGCTCCCTGCTACGGGCTGCTGCCTACAGGGTGAGAGTCTTCCAGAGTGAGACACTCACCACCTGGTGGGTGACAGGTGCCCCCCGGCAGAACCCAGACCCACAGCCCACGGGCAGCAGCAGGGTCAGAGCTCCTGGAAACTTCCCAGGCTGCCTCTCCATGCCGCGAACTTGAAAGGCAGGTGGAAAGTCAGGGGGCAGAAGCTGGCAATGGCTGAAAAGTCCCTGAGAAGTTCTTTCCAGGGCCTTTCTCTGCTGAAACCCGGAACGTCATGCTATATCCCACACTGGGACGTGCCACCATCACAGTGCGCCATGCGGACCCCTCCAGCCCCCAACAAGACCATAGCAGCCACTCCCTTTTATCGAGTAGCTTCTCCACCAGCGGCCTTGCCAGGGTTTTTTGCATATTACCTCATTTAGTCTCTACAACAAAAATCACTCCAGGTAAGGTGACTATCCGCTTTTTACCAGTGAGGATTCTGAGGCTCAGAGAGGTTGAATAGCCTGCCTGATGTCACACAGCATTCAGACTCATGGAAGGTAGATTCCCAAACTGCCCTTTTCCAGGTGCCATTTAGGGCCTAGGAGAGGCCCTCCCACCCGAGTAAGGGGGCAGTGGCCCTTGGGGAGTGATCGCCTGACTATAGCCTCCGAAGTCACTGGAAGTTCCCAAGGCCCACTTTCCTTGTAAAACCAGGGGCTGGCCCCAGGGATGACTTTTGGCCCTCCTGTGTCAGGACTAGTTATAAACAGAAGCCAGAGAGACCCTCATGCCATCAGCTTTGCTCGAAAACCATCTGGGGATGCAAATTCTTCCTATGAGTGAGTCATTCCCAGGGGTCCTATGTACTCTACTTGGGTGCAAGCAGGACAAAGGGTGGAGGGGGAGGGGGATAGTCTGGGGAGGAATCTGAAGGGATGAGTCTTCAAGGCCAGGTTCAAACACAACCCAGAGCAGTGTGGGGAGGCTCAGTGCCACACCCTGCCCCCATCTCTGCCCCCACCGGAATGCACCCCAAGTGGTCTGGGGCCACAGGACACAGGAGGGAGGAGAGCCCACGAGCAGGGACCAAGGAGCAGGGACAAAGAAGCAGAAACAAACACTTTCCCCACCTCCTTTGCCTGTAGATAAAAGAAAAACAAAGCCTATAAGTGCAAACCCATTTTCTTCTCCCCGATCAGCCGCCACCAAGGCCATCTTCCTGAGCCATTAATATTGGGAAGAGCCGTTCTGTCTTTGAGAGGATCTGTCACCAGGTTGTAGTGGGGTGAGGAGATGCTGGGGGAAAAGGGATTTGGTGCCTCCTAGGCCCTTTCACCCAGGGGGTCAGAGAGGGAGACTGTGGGGAAGCAGGGCTTGGCCTCCTTACACACATACACACACACACATACACACACACTCTCATGCTCACCCCTTCACCTCCACCCCACTCCTTCCCACCCCAGCCATGATTCTAAGGCAGAGGCCAAGGTCCATTTCTATAATTCCTCCTGTCTGTCCTCTCACAGTTTAGATTTATAAATAGCTCTGAAGGTAGGTGAGCAGGATCTCCTCTTTTCTTGAATGAATGAATCCCATTGAACAGACGGACAAACTGAGGCTAGACTCTGCCACCCGCAAGTCACAGCAGACAAAGCTCCCACTTCCATTATTATTATTATTTTTTTTTTGCGGTATGCGGGCCTCTCACTGTTGTGGCCTCTCCCGTTGCGGAGCGCAGGCTCCGGAGGCGCAGGCTCAGCGCCCATGGCTCACGGGCCCAGCCGCTCCGCGGCATGTGTGATCTTCCCGGACCGAGGCACGAACCCGCGTGCCCCGCATCGGCAGGCGGACTCGCAACCACTGCGCCACCAGGGAAGCCCCCCCACTTCCATTCTTTTCCATACAGCCTCACCCCAGAATCTTATCACATTTCCCAATTTTAATAATTTTGATATTTCTCCTCCATTTTTTTTTTTTTTAAACTTTGGATGCTTGCTGCTGTTGGTAGCACAAGACTGAACAGCTGGAAAAAACCTATGGGGAAGCTTGGAAACAAATCGCCACCCAGGGCCGGGCAGCTTCCTTTGTTCCTGGATGCAAGTACAATTCTTGGTTGTGATTTCATTTTGCATACAAATAATGAGTATTATTCACCAATTTTTCTGCTTGGTAAAATGGTTCCTGGTTTCCACATGGCTCAGTATTATGTTTGTTTCTGTGTCTGTCTCCCCTAAAAGACTGGGAGCTCCTTGACGGTAGGGACTGTATCTTATACATATGTCTCTGTGACCCCCATGACCAGGACAGGACCTGGCACAAAACAGGTGATTAGTTAATGTTTGAATAACAATAATAATGGCAACTATATCTTGAAGGGGCAGCTTAAGTAAAGGTTATAAGGACAAGCTCCAGGATCACATCTGAATCCAGGCTCTATTTTCTTAAACTCCCTGTGACCCAGCCTCCTCATCTATGAAATGGGCTGATAGTACAGTCATCCCCTGGTATCCGTGGGAGACTGGGTCCAGTCTCCCCCACCCCCACCCCTGCAGATATCAAAATCCGAGGGTGCTCAAGTCCCTTATATAAAATGGCGTAGCACAGTGGGCCCCCATATCTGTGGATACAGAATCCGCAGATATGGAGGGCTGACTGCACTTCCTACACACGGTCAAGTAGAGGATTAAATGGCTGTGGCAATCCAACTGTAACCAGGCTCACGTTTGTACACGCTGGTGAGGATGACGTGGGGCACCTGCATTTATTTAGTCACTGCCATGGGCCAGTGCCCGGCTGAACTGTTCACATACCTTGTCTCATTCAACCATCACAACCCCCTGTTCAGTGAGGCCTACTGCCACCCCCCAGTTCACACGTGGGGGATTTGAGGCTCAAAACAGTTAAGAAACTGCAGAACTGGATTCAAACCAAGATTTGCCTAACTCCAAATACCATGCTTTTAACCACCATGCAATGCTGATGGCGATTTGGTGAGCAAGAGAGAGACACCATTGGATGGCTAACCCAGCACATCCCGGCCCCTTCTCCCTTGCCTGTTCCTCCAGAGGTGATGGAGAAGGGAAACATTCTCCCCGCACAAGGCAAGGCCAAGACCGGCAGCCACCAGCACTGCTGAGCCCCTGAACCAAAGTCTTCAGCTGCTAAAGTCTAGCCTCTTGTGTGAGATAACACATTTGTTTTAGCCATTGTTCCTTGGGGTTCCTAGTACAACGCAGCTAGAAGGCTTCCTGATGACCCGCTGGCAACAGGTGATCTACAGATCAAGGTGTTCACACATGTTTCTTGGCTGGGTGAAGTTTAAACACATCGCTCTACTTTTCATTCTTCCCCAAACCGCTCTGAAACGATAGTCAAGGGATGTTTTTTAGCCATAAAACTAGAAAGATAGGGCGAATAGGAGAGGGAAAAACGGCATGAAAAAGGCTGCAGCTGATAGGCAGTCAAACGGGTTGCAGCTGAATTAGCAGACCCCCAGAAAGCTGCATCCTAAGGCAGCACTTGGGGAAAAGCAGAGAATTAACCTGATCGGCACCGCAGAATCCCCTAGAGGATCGGGAGTTACCAGCCCCCAGGGTCTCTGGAGGCGGGAGTGGGGCTGAGGATAGAGGTGGACTGAAATAAAGGGACTGGTGGACAGTTTGTAGAAAAGCAGGTGGAGTCCTTGATCCCTTCCCCATTCCTAGCAGTTGGGCAACCTCCCTTCGACCTGCCCCTCCCACCTGACCCCACCCTAGCAGAAGATACAGGGAACCTGGAAGAATCTTCTCTGGAACTCCCACAGACCAAAAGAAACTGACACCAGGGGTTCCCAGAAACAGTTCAACCAGACCAGCCCACAGTGAAACAGCAACGTGGCACCCTTTGTTTAGCTAAAAAAGTAAAACAAACAAAAAACAAAACCGTGACACCTGGGTCCCACCCGCAGAGATTCCGGTTTAATGGTCCAGGATATGGCCTGAACACTGGGATTTTAAAATCTCCCCACATGAGTATACTGTGAAGCCAAGGCAGAGAACTTCTATTGAGCACATGAGTCTCCCCAATGAGATCCATCAAAGCTGCCCTAGCTGAGTCCCCAAGCCAGAAGCTTCTGGAGACATCTGAAATGAGGGCCCAGACTTTATCTCCAGTCCAAACTTCCCTGAGGGACAGAAACTGTAGCTCAACTGGATGCCTTAAAAGCACCTCAAATCCGAAACGAACTCATGACCCTTACCGTCAAACCTGGCCTTTTTGTCCCTCATCTCAGGGACTGGCACCGCTGTCCACTCCTTAGCAGAAGCTAGCATCCTAGGACTCATCCTTGACGCACCCTATAAACTCTATCTTCTGAGTATCTGCCTGCCACATCTGTCCACTTTGTCATTTCCATCTGCCCCAGTCACACCGACCTACCATCAACTGTCAGTAGAATGTGACAGTCTCCTCCTGACAGGTCTCCCCGCAGCCACTTACGTCCCTCAGGTCCATTCTCTATGGAGAATGGTCCACACCAAGCAAGACCATCTCAAAACACCAAAGCAAGTCATGCTGTTCCTCTGCTAAAAACCACCCATGGCGTATCATTTCCTGAGGCTGCTATTACAAAGAACCACAGCCGGGAGGCCTACACAACAGATATCTATTGTCTCACCATTCTGGAGGCCATATGGTTGGGACCAGGTGCAGGCAGGGTTGGTTCCCTCCGAGGGCTGTGAGGGAGAATCTGTGCCACGCCTCTCCTCTCCTCAGGCTTCTGGGAGCCTTGGGCATCTGCTGGTTTGCAGATGGCTCTCCCCATGTCTCTACAAGGTCTTTCCCATGCTTGTGTCTGTCTCCATGTCCAAATTTCCCCTTTTTATAAGGACATCAGTCATATCGGATGAGGGCCCACCCTAACGACCTCATCTTAACTTGATCATCTGCAAAGACGCTATTTCCGATAAAATCACATTCACATGTACTAGGGGTTAGAGTTTCAGCATCTTTTGCAGGGGGATGGGGAGACACAATTCAACCCTAAACAGGCTTCTCATTGTTTTTAGAATAAAGACCAACCTCTTCCCATGGCCGTCCTGTTCCTTTGAGGTCTGGCCCAGCCGCCTCTCCTGCTTTATTCTCTCTCTTGCTTTCTGGGCTCCAAACTCCCTGGCCTCCTCCCTCTTAAATTCAGCTCACCTACTACTGTCTCGGGAGCAGAACTCTCTCTTTCCCGCCTCCTCACTTACCAGCTGCTTCTGGCCCTCCCAATCCCCTCCCAGCCCCAATGCCCTCACTCCCAGGTCAGGTCATGTTCCCTGGGACACACTCTCCTTGTCCTCTATACCTTCTTAGGACATCTGCATGGCGACGACCTATTTATGCTCTGCTTTCTCTACCAGAAGGTAAGCTCCCTGAGGACAGGCACGAAATCAGTTCTGTTGAACTGTCTAGGGTCTCATGCATGTATGTCCTCAATGTGTGTTGAGTATCACATATATGACATGAAGATGTTATCCTCCAATAGGGAGGCACAGCAGCCTTCTTAGCGGCTGTGGAATCAGAGTCTCAGGTTGGCATCCCGATGCCACAACGGAACAGACATGGCAGGTCACCTGACCCTCCTGAGCATGAGTCCTCACTGAACAATGGGCTTAATGACACCCACTCCCTTCCCCACTAACACCCGGCGCCGTGCCCAGCAAGCTCTCAAGGGGGGTCATTCTCCTCTGCCTGGAAAGACTACAGCACTAGGGGTCAGGGTAGGGGCGGGGGCTCCGGTGCCACCGTGCCCACATCTCTCCCTCTGTCTGGGGTGTATTTTACTCTGTCCAGTGCGGGAGTTGGACTAAAGCAGTGGTCTCAATTCTGACATACGGACGCGATGCCCCCTTTTTATAGTAGATCGTAACATCCCCTTTACCTCCCAAGATGAAATTCTTGGAAACAAAAAACTATCCACTCACTAAACTGAAACACACACACACACACACACACACACACACACACTCACACACACACTGCTCTAACGCTAATATAAGGGAGAATAAAAGGAAAATATTTTATACTAAAATCATGGCCATTTCAAAACTATTTCAGTAATGGTATGACTACACTGAAGGCATGATGAAGGCATACATTTGACGTTCATACTGTGAACATGCCAGCTACAAATGCAGACCACCACAGAGAGTTAAATCAGCGACTCAGATACCTCCAGTGGCATTGCCAGGGAGGACTCCATTTTCTGGTAAACAGAACAAAAAAGATTAATATATATGGTAGCTGCAATCCAGAAAAATTAAGTGAATATAAAAATGCAAAAAGTACTTTGCAAAAAGTACATTTAGATGTTAAACAGGATTACATTCCAGGTTCAGATGCTTAAAAACAGATTTCCCGCGACAACTGTGGTTCTCAAAGTGGGGTCCCTGGACTAGCAGTGTCAGCATCCCCTGGGAACTGTTAGAAACACACATTCACTGCAGACCGATGAATCGGGAATCTGGGGTGGAGCTCAGGGATCTGTGTTTTCAGGCCCTGCGTGTTCAAGTTTGGGAAGCCCTGCCCTACAGGAGCATGCGGCTGGGTGCGGAGAGGCTGTGTGGGATGAGGACAGTTCTCCAGAGCATCCTTGGCCAGTGCCCCCCCCCACCCCGTCACTGCAGCCATCCAAAGTGTACCCACTGCGTTCCGAACATCCCTGCTAAAGACCACTGGACTAGATGGTCAATAGGAATCCTCTCTGCTCAGGTTTCCTGAGATCCTTGACCTTGGCGTGGGACCTGCTGAGAAGGGGACAGGTGTTGGACTGAGCAGGCGGCAGGGCAGGAAGCCACGGAGCCGACCGGGGTGCCAGGTGTCCTGGCAGAGCGATGCTGCTCTCACCCTGGCAGGGGTTGGCCAGGGGCTCTGTCTGCTTCCCGTGGCTTACAAGTGTTGTGGGAAAGGGAGGCTCAGCTTCCAAACGGCCTTTCACACTGCAGCTGAGTGCACTTGGTTGTGGAAACATGCCTGGTCTCAGCTCACTGGCTGGTGCTGGGGCCGCAGAGATTTGCCCTCTAAGCAGCTGTGACCCTCTGAGAGGCCGGGACATTACTCAGGACTCAGCCCGGCCCGCTCCACAAAGGAAGGAGAGCTGCAGCCTGCCGGGGTCAGGACTCCTGCAGCTGCAAAACCCTGTCCCAGCACCCCCGAGAGAGCCCTCAGGCCCTCAGGAAGGGTGCTGGACCTAGAGACCCTGACAGACCCTGCTCCGACCCCTGACAGGCTTCCCTGATCTACCCACCCCCCCTGCCCTGACTGATGCGCAGCCTCTCTGTCTCTGCCCAACAGACCAGGAGGGGCTGTGATCCATGAACTGCTCAAGTTATTCCATTCCAGCGTGGTCTAGCACGTGCGGGCAGCCAGGCTAGTAGCCCAGCCCCCTCCACTGTGGCCTGAGGGTTTGCCCTGCCGTCTCCACACAAACACAGGAGCTAGTAAAATGAAGTTAGATTGGTGGCTGCATTGGCAGAGATGGTCAGTGTTCACCCAAATCCGGATCCTCCCCGGCTTCCAGGGCACACACTAGCCTCCATTTCCCACCTCCCTTGCTCTCAGGGGTGGCCATGTTGATGGGGTTTTAGGCAATGGGACAGGAGTAGAAGCAACCTGTACCAATTCTGAGCTGAGGCTTTTAAGAGTAGCTGTATACCTCCTCCACATTCTCACTTTCTCTTTCTGCACCCATTGGATGCAGATGACAACAAGGACCTAAATAATGGTGGGGCCTCAAGATGGAGGGAGCCAGGATCCCCAGATCACTGGGTGGAGGAAGCCACATGCAGACCGGAGCATGCCTCTCAGCCTTACGTGAGTGAGGGGTAAACTTCCATTGTGTGTGCACCACCAGACATCTTGTGGTCTATGCTCGCTAACACGTCCCATCATACCAGCATGTAGAAGACTCTCAGGTCACCTCCGCTGCAGACGGCAGTGGGGATGGCATTTGTCAAGGTCTTTCCCTTCCGGTAGAGTGTGAGTCTCTAACACTGACCCCACCTTCCACTTGGCTAAACTGAGGTTGATCCTGAGAGGTATCTCGGCAGCCATGCATACATTCATCCAACGTCAATGAGTGCCACAATGTGCCAAGCCAGTGCTAGGCTCTGACAGCACGAGGCCAATGTGACACATTCCTGCCCAGGGGCTGAGAACACACAGTAATGATGACCACGGGAAAGGATGTACTGGGGGCGTGAATACCTGGCAGAAAGAGCCCAGATCAGGAGGGATTCGTCCTGTCTGAGAGGCTGGAAAGACGTTACCTAGCAGTGGCAGGTAACTGGGGCTGCCTTGCAAAGAGGAGGGCATGGAAAAGAAAAGAAGGGGAGGGAGGGAGAAATTCCAAGAAAGGAGGAGGCTTCATGAAAAGGCAAGGGGTCGTGAAAGGGCCCAGTTGTTGCGGGAGTGGTGAGAAGTCTGGGGTGGCCCAAGCATCCAGGTACCATGAGCACCGTGTTAGAGAAAGGGCTGGTGGGGGACAAGGGAGGCATCTATTGGGATCAGATCATGGAGAGCCTTGAACGCCATGCCTGAGTCCAGCATGAACCTTGGAAGGTTATGAGGAATGGAATGACACCATCCTTACCATCCTCATCCCAGAGCTACCACTTTGAAAATATTTCATATGCTATGTTTGTAGAGCTGCGTACTCTGCTAACACTTAATCCTCACAGCAAGCCCATGGGGCAGGTTCTCTATGATCCCATTTTGCAGATGACAAAATTGAGGCTCCAAGAGTTTAGCAACTTGCCCAACACCACCCAGCCGTAGAGCTGGGACTTGAACTCAGTAGAATATGAGTCCTACTTTGTTTAGGTTACTGCAGCAGCACATAGTAGGCCCTCAAATATTTTGGGGGTGAATGAATGAATCTAATTTCAAAACCCTGCAGCGCTAATCAGACTTTTTATTTCGAAAGATGCCTTTGGCTTTAGCGGGATGGAGAACAGAGGTGGCGAAGCCAGCGACAAGGTTTGGCAACGCCCCGGGAGAGGTTGGACTAGGATAGCAGTAGAGAAGACGGAAGTGATGTAAAAGAACTGGAGTGGCAAGACTTTGTTGATCAATCAGATAATAGGAGCTACAATTTACTGAGCAATTACTATGTGCCAGGCCCTGTCCTAAGCACTTTATCAGTATTAACTCAATATCTCTTCCCCACAGGCCCATGAAATAGGGACTCCCCTTAGCTCCATTTCACAGATGAGTAAATTGAGGCACAGAGAGGTGAAAGGTCATGGATCTAATAAGTGAGGGATGTGGGACTCAAAGCCAGGCACACCGAGGTCAGAGCTCTGTGCAGGGAGGAGGAAGGGTGGGAGAGGAGGTAAGGGTGGCTCCCAGGTTTCTGGCAAGGTGACTGAGGGATGTAGGTCCTCGGCTTCCCCGCTGGCCTGGAATTCAGACGAGCCAGGCCACAAGCCAGGGGTCTGCCCGATCTCCTGGCCGGGCCAGCGTTCTGGGTGGCTGTGTTTCTCTGTGGGCCCCCCAGGTGGCTCTGAAGGGAGCTGTGTGTGGAATACAGATAACTCCACCCAACGCTCAACCCCAGCAGTGATAGCTGCTACCGGGCAACCGAGGATGCTGACAGCTGTGGAGGCCCAGGCTTGCAGAAGCGGGGGCTGAGCTGCCAGGGGCTGGGCCTGGCAATGAGGGGCCAGCTCCAGCTCCCCACTTTCTCCATATTGCTGACAAGTGACCAGCCGCCACCCCAAAGCCCCTTTGGGTACCTGACCTTGGCCCCTACTGGGTGAGGCAGTGGTGCATGAGCTGGGAGCCAGGATGTGGAGGCTCAGAGGGCCCAGGCCATGTGGAAGGGAAGGGCTGGGGGTGAAGGGCAGAGGAAGGACAAGGTCCAGCTCTGAGCCCATCCTGGGAGCCGAGACCCGCGGCCACCACATGGCCCCAGGCAGTGAAGGAAACAGGAGGCGTCTCAAAATAGACCAGGAGCGTGTGGCTCGCCTGCATTTCCCTGCTCCCACCATCTGGCCGGGCCTGGGCCGGAAGAGAGGCGGGGGAGGGGAGAGCGGAGTGTGGATGGGCTCCCCCGAGCCAAGCAGACACCCACCATCGCCCAGTGCCTCTCCCTGCCAGGCTTTCTGTTCATCTTCTGTGGACACTCACGGCACGGCTGCCAAGGCAAGGATTCTTGTCATGTGGCAAATGAGGAAGCTGAGGCTCAGAGCAGTAAAGTGACTTTTCCGAGGCCACACAGCTGGCAAGCGGCAGAGCTGAGTAGGGCCTGAGTCCCGGGCTGAGACACGAGGCCTGATGGGTCTGCAGCCTGCCCACCCCGGAACCCGCTAGGAGTCTTTTGCCTTCTGGCTAAATCTAACCTTAGACCAGCTCCTCCTGAAAGTTGAGTTCGGGACTCACCAGGGACAGCCCAGCGAGGACCAACCCCGGGGGCACTGGCCCACCTGCCCTGGGAGGGCCGGGGCAATGGGAGGCTTGGCAGGGAAGAGCGGCTGGGGTGCTGCCGGCAGGCCCCGCAACGGTTCTGCTGGGGTGGAAGGAGGGATCCCTCACATGAAACTTGCAGTTCTCCCATGCTCGGTAGTTTCCTTGGGATCATTCAGCACAGAGTGCTCGATCCTCTTCCATCCCCAAAGCCGGGCCCCGGCTCAGCCCCCTCCCACCTACTCCCACTGTCACCCACACAACATGCTGGCCTGGGCTTTACAGCTGGAGGCACCCTCACACCTGCTGCACAAGGGCCAGGCCATTCTTTCCCATTTTAACCGAGGGTCCTGAGGCTCAGAGAGGTGAAGCTGGGACTTCGGTCACTGACTTTCATGCAGTCACTCCACAAATATCTGTTGGCTGCATGCTGTGCCCGGGGATATAAATGGGGGCCACGCATGCAGGGAATTCAGTCTCGGGACGCCTACTCCAGTGCTCTTTCCTTGGCCCCAGGATTCCTTCATGCGCCTGCCGGGGGTGGGAGGAGGGGCGCCTTGGTTCCATTGCTGGTCCAGCAGGGTGGGTGGTAGTGTGTGGGCTGCTGGGGCGGAGTGTTACCCGCAAGGTTGCCCTGTGGCGACCCTCAGCCCGGAGGAAGTACCAGCAGCACCTAAGACTGGTGCTGCTCTTGGCATTCCTGTGAGCAGACTTCGGACCAGTCTGAACACCCAGCGGTCTGGAGGGGGGCTGAAGGTAACAGTGGCCTCAGGCCTTCCCTGAAACATAGCTGGAGTAAAGGAAGGAAATGAGGGGGAGGTGGAAGGAGAAGGGGAAGAGACAAGAAGAGAAAAGAAGGAAGAAAAAGAGAGAGAAAGGAAGGATGAATGGGAGAGCCTCTGTGTGAGAAAAAGAGGAGAGAGGAGGCCAGAAACTGAGATCTTGAACTGAAAGCCCACTTCTGAACCCTAAAGAAGTCTGAGTCTTTCTCTCCAGTCTTCTCCCCATAGGGTGTGTGTGGCCGCCCCGAGATTCCTGGAACCTGAGCTGCAAAAGCAGGGCATGTGGGTGGGGCTCATCAGGGAGGGCTTCCTGGAGGAGGGGAACCAGGACCCAGGTGATGGAGATGGACATGGAGGCTGTGGCGCGGGGCTGGTGGCAGCCTCTACAGGTACACGCACCCTGCGGCTGCGTGTCTGCGGGCTTCCCTTTCAATGAGAGGTCTAGGTGAAGACCGTTTGGGTTATGACCTTCTTCCCGGCTTTGGGGCCTCAGAGAGGGCTGGAATTGGGAGGGAACGCTGGGCTCCAGGGTCAGTTCTCAAAATAGCTGCCACTTTCTGAGGATCTACTGTGCACCAGACACCGTACCCCTGCCTGGGGATCCTCTGGCGACCTAGACAGAGCCTGGTCTTGGGGAGCACAACGTCTGGTGAGGGAGACGAACTAGTAAAGTCACGATTGATTGAACGCCTGTGCTGAGTGAGCCTAGGGAAACCATGGAGCCATGAGAAGGGAAAACAGGGGACCTCTGGAAAATGGGGGCTTAGAGCAAACCCAGAGTGAGGCTCCCTGCCCTCCAGCAAAGGCTTGGCTTCCCTGAGCCTTTTCCAGGCCCGCCGTGAAGCTGGGCATCCCAGGGGCTCCTGTATTTTCACCAGGCAGGTGGGAGCAGGAGGTAGGGTAGGGAGGATAACCATACCCACTGATGTTTTCCAGTCCTTTCCGGAATCACTCTGATGGGGATCTGGGGACTTCCTGGAAGAAACTACACTCCCCCACACTCATGGAAGCCTAAAATTCATCATTGGAGACACATCTGGGGGGGGAGAGTGTGTTAAGTGCTATAAAAGAACAACTTTAGAGCGAACCTAATTAACCTTGATTAGAACTTAGCTTGTTAGGTAATAGTGTGCATTTGGGAGTCAGATTGCCTTGATTTAAACCCTACTTCCATCGCTTTAGATTCTGGATAAGTTATTTAACCTCTCTGAGCCTCGGTTGCCTCCTCTGTATAATGGGAATAAGAATAGTACCTACCACTTGGGGTGAAGATAAGGTAACACACATAAAGCCCTTACCAGATTGTATGGCATTTAGAAAACACTCAGTAATTGTTAGCTGTTATTATTTATTATTGCCATTGCTGTCATCTTTATGGTGATCCATGCAACACCAACTTTGTACTTGGCACTGGAGCTACGAAGAGAAGTAAAACAGCCCCCGTGTTCTAGGAGTTCATAGTCAAATACATAGGGCAGGTGAAAGCCAGCAGGGTGCTGTTCACACCTTAGTATGAATTAGTTTCATAAACCACTTGTCTTTGAAAGGGGGAAGGGAAGTTTCTAGCGAGATCCAGTCTGTAGGAGAAAGAGGTTCACACCATGGAAAACTCTTGCCTGAGCCTAGAACATCAGGGGAATTCATCCATCCTGTTTTGTTTTGTTGGGATCGGAGCAAGGATGCAGATCTGACCTCTGGGACAGAAACCAGGGAGACCAGTTTCCACGCAGATTCTTCCAGGGTCTGCTGGTCCTTGGCCCAAGGAAATTCCCTGCAGGAGGTTTGGGGTGGGGGGCAGGGGAAGAGGCATCCGCCTAAAGTGCCTGAAAGGAAAAACCTTCTCTGCCTGCCAAATGCACATCCTTGTTCCTGCCATATCCCAGCCTCAGACTCCCTTCTGATGGGACCTCCGCCCTGCCTTGGCCTTGAACTTCAGAATGCTGGATTATCTGGATTCTGTTCACTTGGGAAGAGATGTGGGCCTATTTGGGGAAGTCGGCTAGGCCTCCTGCCCTGTGTTCCCCCCTCCTCCCACAGATGGGGACAGATGCTGCCTGGGGCCTGGGCCACCTCCGTGGCCTGCGAGGAAGCTTGGCTCAGAGGGAGGCGGAGAGAGCCTGGGAACGTGGGTGGTGGAATGGGGAGGCTGCGTGCGCTGGTGACCCACATTGCATTTCTGGTCCTGCTTCCCTCCATCCCCAGACACCAGCTGGGGCTGGACACAGACCACAGGCCAGCAGGAAGCCAACAGTCGTCTCCTTGCTGTGAGGCCTTGAGACTCGGGTTTCACTCCAGCTAGGAGTCGGGCATCATGCAGCCCACCCGGTCCCACCTGGGCCACACTTTCTGATGGAGTTGAAGAGTTTGTCCATCAGGTCCAGCCTCCATCATCTCCCTTTTGGCACAGAAACAAACTGAGCACAGGATGCAGCAGAGACCTGACCAAAGCTACACACAGTGAGTTGGTGGCAGAGGCCACATCTAGGCCCAGGTCTTCTGACTCCAGGTTCTCAGGAAGTTCAGAAGAAATGCATGCGTGACTGAATAAATGAGTGAAAACCCTGATGCATGTGCCCCTACCACAGTGACAGGGGAATCAAGAATCCATTAAACTGCTCTTCTTAAAGAAGAATCTAGGGGATCAGGACACTAGAAGGAGGGAAGAGGCCCTGGGGTCCTGCAATGCCCACACCATGCCAGTTCTTGGGGTGGGGGCATCGCTAGAATTTACTCACCTCTTCTGGGATGGGAGTGGTGAGGGAACACATTCCTTTATCCAGTTAACAAAAGTTAATTTGGGGAATTTGCCCAGCAAACCATCCAGACAAGGTCCCTGCACTTGTGGGAGAGAAAACCAACCAACAAGCAAGCAAAGAAATGAGGGATGACCAACTGCATCACCCGTGTGATGGAAACAAACAGGGTTGAGATGCACTTGGTAGAAAGGAGGGTACGGAGGGGTCTGCATTGCCTCTCTGAAGAGGTAGCATTTAGGCTGAGCCCACAGAAAGAGAAGGAACCAGCCTGGTGAAGCTCTAGAGAAAGGGCTTTTCCAGGCAGAGGAAATAGCAGGTGCAAGTGCCCTGGGGTCAGCAAGATCTCAGCACTGTCACACACAAAAAAGCCCACAATGGGTGGCTGGAGCCAGGTCACACAGGGCTTCATGACCAGGGTGTAAAGCTTGAGTCTTATTCTGAAAGCACCAGCGATCCAGGGAAAGGTTATAAGCAGGAGGGTTGATGGGATCCAATTTATGTTTTAAGAGCATATTTTACTCTGAATAAAGGGCGGATGGGGGTGAGATGGGAGAGAGAGAGAAGCAGCAGGGAGACTGGTTAAGAGGCTGTGCAATGATCAGGATGAACGATGCTGTCACCTGAAGGGTGGCGGTGTTGATGGTAAAAGAAGCAGACTGCCTGAAGAGAGCTTTGGGTGACAGAAGTGACAGGGCTTGCTGAGGAGTTGAAGACTGAGAGGGAGAGAAACAAGAATGGCTTCTGGCTTTAGTAACCTGATGGATAGCATTTAATAAGACTGGGGGACAGTGAAATGAAATGCTTGGCTTCAGACTAAGTTAGAGACACCTTTAGACATCCAAGGGGAGATGTGAAGGAGGCAGTTGGATAGTCACAGCAGTGACAATAATTGTGATGCTCATATATGATGACTTGTGTTTCTGTTTCCTGTTCCCTTCGCCCCTCGAGGCTCAGGAGCTGAGCCTGGCTTGGCTCCTAACACTGTTCTCAGCATTGAGGCCAGTGCTGGGCTGGAGCCTGGTGGGCAGGGAGGTAGGCAAGTGCTCAGTAAATCTCTGTGAAATAAACTGAACGGCGAGAGGCTGCTGGGTGTGTAGACGGAGCTGGAAATCGAGGCCCCCGTGACAGACACTGCCTGAGGAAACTGTCCAGGTTTGTCCCCTGGGAAACTCGGCCGCTGGCTTCCGGCTTTCCCATCTCTCACTTTGGTCTCCTCTTCTGCCAGCTTCCTGCCAGGAAACACAGCCCCCAGGCAGAAATCATTAACTAGGACCACCTCTTACGCCAGTGCAGGCACTGCACTTCGGTCCTCAAAACACTTTGCCTGCCGTTATCTTGAGTGGTCCTTCAAACTACCCTGGGAGGTGGGCAGAGCCAGGGCCCACCTGATCGCTGCTACCCACAGGAAACAAGGGAAGAAGCATTTAGGGCGTTGTTGGTATAACAAGAATTTGCGAAGAGTCTGGAGTGTTCTGTTCCCCTGGGACGTTGCATTTAAAACAGAAAGGCAGAGAAGGCCCTGAAGAGGAGTGTGGGTGGTGGCATGGCAGGCTTTGTGACATCTGGCCAAAAAGGAGTGCAGGGCTGGGGAAAGCACCCTTGGGGACATGCACGGGGACCCTCTCCACATAGCCCCTCCCCACGTTGAATAGGACTCTGTGGGACAGCCAGCCTCCCTCTATGTTGTTCCGTGTTCCACAACCCAGGCTCACGCTCTACCTGACAACAGGTCCCACCAGCAGGTTCTTTCCAGCCTCTTCCATAGAGCCACCCACGTTCCCAGGCTCTCTCTGCCTTCCTCTTAGCCGAGCTTCCTCGCAGGCCATGGAGGTGGCCCAGGCCCCATGCAGTATCTGTGCCCATCTGTGGGAGGAGGCTGGAAAGAACCCACTGTGCTGCCTTGGCCGACTCCTTCATCTCCCTGGGCCTCAGTTTCCCCGTCTGATAAACGGGAAGTTGGATGAAACTGGGCAGGTCCCTGGCAACCCTGCAGTTCTTTGAGTCTACCACAGGAGCCCCTGCCATTTCCCAGCAGCCTCTGCTCAGTCCAGCAGACACACACCACCTGCTCTCCACATCTAAATCCCATGGCCCAGGCTTGGAACAATTTCCCTCAGTTGGGCAAGGCTGTGACAGGAAAGGGACAAGACCTGACCTCTGCTTGGAAAGCCAATTGTGCAACACAGTCCTGCGAGGGGAGGCACATGACCAATGGGAACAGCCGCCTGAAGGAGCCAGGGCCTTCTTTGAAATGAGTATCTTGGCAAGGTCGACAGACAAATGTCCTTTGGGCGCCACTAACTCCGGGTCACTGCTAATTTATTCAGACCCTGGTTACAGCGTCATGTCCTGGCAGCATCCCTGAATACAGAGCCTTGCTAGGTCATTGTGGAGTACATGTGGAGCTGCAAGGGCAGTGCATAACCCACCTTTCTGGCTTCTGCACACCCAAACCTCTTGTTTGTACTGAGAGGTGGTCTAAGCCTGCAGTACATTTATCTGGGCATCTTCTCCCAAGACAAGCAAGTATATAGCATATTTTTAGTAACAAGTGAAAGTCTTTTGTATCAAGTATAATAAATAAAGCAGATAATGTCTTTGGAGGCTAGTAGGGGCAGAAGTAGGTATAGGAGAGAGTTTAATGGTGAAACTATACAGAGTATTTTTTTCTTATACTGTAAGGTGTTTCTGACGATGATGAAATATTTGCATCATTATTTGGAATAAGTGCATGATAATGGCTGTGTGTATTAGACAACTACCATGTGCCAGAAACAGGGCTCGGAATCAGATTTTTTAAAAAATGTCTTTCATTGATTAAAGGCATTGAAATTTTCCTTTTCTTCTTGAATACCTTTTTGCAATTTATGCCTCTCAGAGAACTCTTTGTATCTGCACTTTCAATGTACTGGCATAAAGCTGTTCATAAAATTCCCTACCTCGTTTGATGTCTGTAGCGTCTCTAGTAATGTCCACTCTTTCATTCCTTATACTGGTCATTTGTGTTCTTTCTTCTTAGTTTCACAGATGAGGAAACTGAGGCTCCATCAGATTACAGAATCCCTCGAGCCATAGTTAGTGGGTTAAGAAGCCGGTATCCAAGCCAGGTCTGATTCTCCCTGCCCTCCACCAGGCCCCTTATGATTAGCTTTCAGAACAACATTTAACGGGCGATTTACAAGTGACCCTGGCATAACACCTGCACCTGCTCCGTGTGCGTCTCTTCGTGTCCCCTCGTGACCTCGGTCCAAAGCCCTCCCTGTGCCTGCCCTCCCGCCCGGTGGCCCTGAGCGCTGTCCTGGTCCTGCGCCTGCCCCTTCCCCACGCGACTGCTGGCTCCTCCCTCCCTCCGCTAGTACCTCCTCAGAGAGGCCTCTCTCCCAGCATCTGAAATAGCCCCCCAACCCTGTCACTCCCTTCTCTGTTCTTCACAGCGGCGACCAACACGCAAACGGATCCTGTACACTGATTTCGTGATTGCCTGTCTCTCCCACTAAAATGTACTTTCACGCAGGCAAGGACCATATCTCCTGCTCCAGGGACATAGAAGGTGTGCGATAGATATTTCTAGACGAATGAATTAAATGAAAGCAATGAAATCCTTTTTTTTTTTACGTATTGTCTCTAATTCAAACTTGGGCTCCCATTTCTAATTAATTCCAAGCAGTAAGTGCATTTTCCCTGGAGCACCTTTATTTTAAACCTTTTAACCTACGCTCTTCTCCTCGTTGCCTTCTCGGGTCCCTGGAGCGCTTGGGAAGAGGAGATACAACCATCCCCATTGGAGGATGGGCCAAAGGGGGCACAAGGGTTGTGGGTGGAAGCTGCCCCCCAGATCCCCCTTCAGGCTGGGGGACTGATCCCCACAACCTCGCGGTCAGCCGTCTTTGGGGAGCGCCCCAGCTGAAGAGGGCCTCCTCCCAGCGGCCTGCCCCTTCCTGGGTGATGCACCCATAGTCTGACTCACAAGGGGGTAAAGTCCTGCTCCTCAGTCCGCAAGGCCACCCATCTTCAGGGTGACCTGGGCGGGTGGTACCCGCAGCTCTGCTGCCCACTCCCTGCTTTCTTCCCTCCCGTCCCGCAGTGTGGATCCTGAATCAGTCCCTGACTGTGGCCCTGCACACGAATCTCCTTCTCAGAGTTGGCTCCGAGGGGACCTGACCACGACAGGATAGACTTCCAGGTCCGCCGGCAACCCCATGGCCGAGTCCAGACCAGAGCCCGGGACGCCTGGCTCCCAGGGCCCCATTACAGAGTTCAGGCTACTGCGCGCCAGGTCCAGGCCTGAGCGTGGGGGACACGTGTGCTCAGAAGATGCATCTCGGGCGTCCCTGGTGGCGCAGTTGTTGAGAGTCTGCCTGCCGATGCAGGGGACACGGGTGGACGCCTGGCTCCCGGGGCCCCATTACAGAGTTCAGGCTACTGCGCGCCAGGTCCAGGCCTGAGCGTGGGGGACACGTGTGCTCAGAAGATGCATCTCGGGCGTCCCTGGTGGCGCAGTTGTTGAGAGTCTGCCTGCCGATGCAGGGGACACGGGTTCGTGCCACGGTCCGGGAAGATCCCACATGCCGCGGAGCGGCTGGGCCCGTGAGCCGTGGCCGCTGCGCCTGCGCCTCCGGAGCCTGTGCTCCGCGACAGGAGAGGCCACGACGGTGAGAGGCCCGCGTACCGCCAAAAAAAAAAAAAGCTATCATAAAAAGAATGAGTTTCACACGCCTTAAAAATCACCGTTCTGAAGTTTTGCACATATTTCCAGGAAACATCCCATTTAAGATACAGGATTGGTGTATCCACACTGCGAATATACTAATGTTATCCCTCCCCTACTCAAGGTTTCTAAATCTGAGCTCCATGTGCCCCTAAAAAATTCATGGATGGTTTTAACAGGATCTACAAACCTGCTGAAATTATAAGGATTATGTGCGATTTTCTAGGAATCACGGACACAGCTTTCACCCTACTCTTAAAAAAGGTGAGTTATGAAATGTCAAGAACTGCTCTAAAAGAATGTATATCACCAAGTATTGCACCTTTTAGAATATCTGCTCCCCCCGCCACCATGATACACATGTACACACACATTACCTAGAAGAGAGAGTCAGCAGATGATTCATATAGAAACTTTTGCTAGTAAATAAATTCCATTTGAGGGTTCTATTGTAAATAGTAAAAGACAGCCAGGACATGGAAGCAACCCAAATGTCCATTGATGGAGGAATGGATAAAGAAGGTGTGGTACATATATACAATGGAATACTACTCAGCCATCAAAAAGAATGAAATAATGCCATTTGCAGCAACATGGATGGACC
>NC_041229.1:94846069-94950728 GCF_002837175.3 Physeter macrocephalus | reverse complement strand
TTTTTTTTTTTTTTACCGCCCTCTCTCTAACACCTACACGGCACACCAGTTTCGGGGGACTTTATTCCGAGCTCCACTGAGTTCAACCATTGGTCACCGGGTTTGGGCTCTGGGAGGCCCTGTGCACACAGGATGCACTGATACAGGCCCTGCCCCTGGCGTGGGCACCCAGACCCCACAGTGGAAGGACCAGCAGTGATTTAACTCTGGGAAGCCCAAGAAGGAGGTGAAACCTGCCAAGGGGCATTTGCCTGGTATTATAGGTGGCAACATCGGGCATTTTGAACGGGGGGCTCCTGAAATCACTGGGGTCCCAACACATTCATGTCCACATCTCCACACTCTTCACAAGGCTCTCCCATCTGGTTGGAGGGCTCCGGGACTCACTGGGGATGCACAGCCATGGAATTTCTATCTTCTGGTCCTGGCAACTAAGCCAGATTTCCCAATGAGCCCCCCCGCCCCCCACCTCTGGTCCCCTTTTTCGGGTCAGCTTGGACATTCAGGTGGCCAAGCAGAATTCCCAGGAGGGTCCGGAAGAGCCCACACAGATCCAGGTTGGTCCTATTCTGCCGCCTGAAGGCTGGATGACCTTGTGCAAGCCACGCCCCCTCTCGGGCCTGAGAACGTGTCACGCCCTGGCACCGTGTGGCATCTGTTCCAGAAGTATGTCCCCTCTTTTCTTCCAAGCTCCATGAGATCAGGGACCTTCTGGTGAATCTGCACACTCCAAGCTGCCACTGCTGGAGTAGAAGCATTAAGAGGGAAGGGGGTCTCTGGTCAGGGGATACTTCTGCTAAAAAGAAGCTACTTAATGGAATAGTGACTTTGTAGGTATTAAGGTCTCTGACAGTTATTTATAACATTTCTTCACTGTTTGCCTGAAGGCTAGGGATTGTGTTCCCATCCCTGCCCGCCCCGTCCTGACATTGAAGCCTTGACCCTGATCCTGCCCGTGACCCAGGGGGTGGCCCGGGACGGAGCTCCTTCCTGGGCCTGGGTCTCCCCATCTGGGGCCAATCCTTCCCGGCTGTCACACTCAGGAGTCCTGCAAAAGGCCTGCTCTTCTCCGCATGGGAGCTGTGTTCAGCATGAGCGGCAAAATAATCTCCTGGGTTTATTTTCCTTCTTTCTTTATAAACTAGACATCTCTACCCCCTCCCCCATCCCAGACTCACACACACACACACACACACACACACACACACACACCCCCCAATAAAGCAAGCCAGTAATATACAGTGGTGATATGTTGTATAAAGAAAAGTTTAGAAACAGGGGGAACTTGTCAAGAGGACCTTGGGGTGGGAGAGGCAGGTGAGATGGGTGGTTGGGTGGTCTTGGGAAGGCCGCTCTGAGGGAGATGAAGGGAGAGGATGGGGCAGCTGAGCGTGCCACCCACCGTCCACAGCTCCCTGGCTACCGTCACCATGGGTGGAGCTCAGGCTCTGTCACCCTGTGAATTAGGAACGGGGGTTATTGGAGCCCCCCTCAGGCCCACCAATGGTACCCCGTCTGCTCCAGTGAGCTGCCTATGTCACCAGTGTTAAACAAAGCTTTCTCAGCAAACGGATTCTGGCTACTCCACACCTTCAAAGACACAAACAGACCAAGACCCAGCGACTGGCCATCTTCTTTCAGCTCCTTTGCAGGGAGAATGTTTTGACTGGAGGTGAAAAGAGAAGAGGAGATGGTGACGGTGTCCTCGCAGGGAGAGAGGCTAGGACAGAGGGAAGCCAGCTTCCCTCCCTCAAAATCTTGACCCAAACTGATTGAGGCCACAGGCACCAAGGCTGCACCCTCCCCTGCCTGGGTATTTGGCCAAGACAACCCAGGAGAGGCTCGTGAGCAAAGGGTCCCTAGAGCTTAACTGCTGGGCTGGCCTCCTGGACCTCGGAAGGCAAAGTACCCAGAGTAAGAGCAATGCCGTGGACGAGGGGTGATCCTTCCCATGTAATGCCATGGACGAGGGGTGATAGGAAGGAGTTGTTGGCTCCTTCCTATTGGGAAGGGCATATATAATGTTACACTGGGAGAAAAGAACTTGCCTTTATTGTATAAACATTAATCAAAAATGACCCTGTTTGGGCTTCCCTGGTGGCGCAGTGGTTGAGAGTCCACCTGCCGATGCAGGGGAACCGGGTTCGTGCCCCGTGTCCGGGAAGATCCCACATGCCGCGGAGCGGCTGGGCCCGTGAGCCATGGCCGCTGAGCCTGCGCGTCCGGAGCCTGTGCTCCGCAGCGGGAGAGGCCACAGCAGTGAGAGGCCCGCGTACCGCAAAAAAAAAAAAAAAAAAAAAGACCCTGTTTTTTTAAAAGAAAAAGATAAACTTGGCTACTGTGGCAGACCACTCTTCTCCTGCCCGTATCCCATACACCCTGACTTGCAGCTTCATGCAAGTGTCTGTGCTTCTCTGGCTGCGGCTTCCCTCCAGACGCAAGGAAAACAGTGTTTGGGGCAGGTCAGAAGCTGCAGGGAGTTAATGTGCCCTGGGAGCTGACCTCAGCCAGTGCTACAGGGAATCGATGGATGAATACCCTGCTTGTTGCCCCTCTTGTGGGCCTATGTGACATAATACCCAGTCCTTCAGAGGTCCCCAGCCCGACTGAAGTCATAATGCACTCTGTGTTGGTGTCCTTCTGACCTTACCTTGTTTCACTGACCCCTTACCCTATCCTGGGATCACATCCCAAATAAAGTGCACTCAAATCCCGTCTCAGGGTTTACCTCTGGGGGGAAGCTAAAATAACCAAATAGATGACGTTCTGTAAACAAAAATCATGTAATGTGGTCTGGGTTCAAATCCTGACCTCACCTGCTCCTCGCTAGGTGACTTACACTTCTGAGCCTCAATTTCTTCACCTGTTAAATGAGGGTGATAATAACAGTACCGAACTCAACAATTTGTTGAAAGAATTGAATGAGATAATTCATGTAAAGCAATTTTCTTAGTAAATAGTACTTGGTAAACACTCAAAAACTACTAGCTGTAATTAATAGATGGTCATAAAACAGAGAGCCAAATAACAGACAATAAAAATATTTACAACAGACGACAAGCAAAGGATTATTATCCCTAATTAACGAAGGACTCAAAGTTCTTAGTCAAAGGACATGAATCCATGATCACAGAAGAGTAAATAAAAGTACCCAATATATGGACTAAAAGATGCGCAACCTAACTTCATAGTAATTCAAGCACAGAAAAATTATCCAGTTGGCAACATTTTTAAAAGATTGATAATATCCCATGATGATAAGAGTGGGGCAAAAGCAGACAGCTGATGAAAACACAAATTGCTCCAATCTTTCTGTGAGATAGTTTGGCAGTTATGATTCAAGTTTCAAATTCACAAACCACTTGTGGGAATTCCTCAAAGAGAAATCCCACACTTGTGCAAAAAAGGGTTCAGGTGAAAGAATATTCATTACAACATTATGTACAGGAAAAATTTCTAAAACCCAAATGTGGTTGATAGGGGATTAAATAAATGCATTATGGTATATCCAAACAACCGAATAGGAAGCCATTGAAAAGAAAGAGAGATTTACATGTGCTGTCGAGGTGAGATTTATTATGAGGTAGAAGTCGTAAAATTCCATGGACAGCAAGATCATATTTCTGATTAAGTAATAGTTTTATATATCCTTGTAAATTTTTGTAATTGGATAGATAAATCTGGAAATAACATATACCAAGTAGTGGAGATTATTTCCAAGGTTCAGGATTATACGGATTTTGTATATCTAAGTTACACATTTCTATAATGTTTAAAATTTTGAAACAGGCAAATAATTAGAAAAATCCATGCCAATCTGTCCTCCCTCTTCTCTTGAGCTAGCAGGACACGGTGCAAGCATTACCACCCCACCTCCCAAGACCACGTGTAATTCTAAACACCAAGGAGGAGCCCTACAACAGGATCATTTTAAGAAAGCTCATAAAATGGTACATGCACCATAAAGTTAATATTAATTTATATTTTTAATATATTATTAGTTAATTAACCTTACTCATGAATTAACAATTAATTAATAAGGCCACTGTTAATATCAAGAAAAAAACTGGAAGAAGAAAAGAGCAAAATATTGACAGAAGCGGCACACTGGTGATTTTTGTTGTTGTTCTTTCTACTTGTTTTATATTTTTATATTTGTCATATTTTCTACAATGAGAAAATATTTACTTTTTAATTAGAAACAAAGCATATGGATTTGAAAAGAGATGTCATCAAGTTGGAGTGGTCTCAACTAATTTTAGGGAATAAGTGAGAACGTTCTAAAAAATCATCACTATATACCAATATGTAGATCAAACAGAGGACACCTTAAGTGGATCTAAAGCGTCTCTGAGTGCCTGCAGCCTTTTTACTAGTAATAAAAAGCCAAAACTGCCACAAACAACCAGGCCTTCATCCCACAGCCCTCATGAGACGGCCTGTGTCTCACCAAACTTCAATCTGGATTAGGTTTTGATGAAATAGAAACGGTGAGTGATTTTACTTTGGCCAGACATAAACCACCCAGAACTTGCTCATGAGGGCTCCTCCCGGGCCCCTCACCCAGATTTAAAGGACAACAATTGTAAACGTTCCTTACCCAGAAATGACCATAACAGCAATAATTAGTACCAAAAGGCTTTCCTAAGGAAACCCCAAATCACAGCCTCTCCCAGTCAGGGCTGAAGTTGTGCCTGGTAATTAAAGGAGTGAAAACTCCTTACCAGAGCAGCTGGCACTGGAAAATGGGAGGGGCACCATGCCTGGAGAAGAGCAGTCTCACTTTTACTGCCAAAAACCCCACCTTCTCCATCAGGAAGTTTCATCCATGTCATGTGGATTTTTGAGGCATTAAGTAGATGAGGTGTTTCAGCAACGCTGGTGACCATTGTCTCAAGCAGGAGAGACAAACAAGTTTCGCCACCTCAGAAGCATGGGGTGATGGGAGACTCAGTGCCTCCCTGCTTGGGTGGGAACAAAACCCACATGTAGGCATGGGCAGAAGAGACCCCGGCAGGGGTAGGCCAAGGAGGGAGCTCCTGGGCCCCTCCCTCTCCACAATGTCAGAATCTCAGGAGAGCCTCTGTTACACAGCGATCTGTTTGAACTTGTAGTACAGTGAGGTTTATGTCTTCTAACCATACTTCGTGAAGGCCTTACGAAACATTAGACAAAATGGCAGGCCAAGGACAGGCCTTGATTGGCTTGAACTGCGGCTTCCCAGGGGCAAGTAATAGAAGGGCCCTTTCCACCCAGTGACTTGTGTGTCCATTGTTATTGCCCATTATGTATGGAGCATATCCTAAATGTTATACAAAAATGATGTCATTTGTTACCCACAACAACCCTGACTTATAGGTGTGGAAAATGAGGCCCAGAGAAATGAGCGACTTGCTCCCGTGGTGAGGTCAAGATTCCAACCCAGGTCATTTTGACTCCACCACCGAAGACTATGGTTAGATTCAGAGAGAGATGGCTCCAAACCATCCTGGTGGGTTCCTTAGGCAGGACGCTCATTATATTCATTTCCTATTGCTGCTGTAACAAATTACCACAAATTTAGTGGCTTAAACAACAGAATATATTATTTTAGAGTTCAGAAGTAGGAAATAGGTCTCACTGGGCTAAATTCAAGGTGTTGGCAGAGCTGCATCGCCTTCTGGAGGCTCTAGGGGAGAATCCATTTCTTTGTCCTTTGCAGCTTCCAGAGGGGCACACATTCCTTGGCTCGTGGCCCCTTCCACCACCTTCAAAGCCAGCAATGGCCAGTCAAGTCTTTCTCACTGTGCCATCTCTTTGGTTCTCACTCTTCTGCCTCCTTCTTCCCATGTCAGGACACTTGTGAATACACAGGGCACACCTAGATAATCCAGAATAATCTCCTTAAAATCTGATGAGTAGCACCCTTAATTCCGTCTGCAAACTTAGTTCTCCTTTGCCATGTAAGGTAACATTCACAGGTTCTGGGGATTAGGACATGGATACCCTGGGTATGTGGCCTGAGGGGTAGGGACATTCTACCCACACTCAGAATGCCTGTGACTCCATGGAGTCACCAAACACAGGGTCTAGTTCTCACCTTCACATGGGGTTTGACAAACTGATTCACCCTGAACAAAATGTCCAAGAAACCAGTTCCTAGGCTAGGAACATCAGTGATTTATCACAGTGGGAAGGGCCATTGTCCTGGTCCTGATGGGGTCAGAAAGACCCAGTATGAGGCTTATTCACCCATTCTTAGTTATGTTTACCATTATAAAAGTGATACCTGCTCACAGAAAATATGCAAGCATCACAGAAGTGTGTGACTGTGGGGCCCTATAATGTGTCCACCAGAACCTGTTTCTGGCTCTCACTGGGCACACAGCTGGCCCTCTTTTCCCAGCCTCCCCTGCAGTCCAGTGCTGCCACGTGACATGTTCTGGCCAATGGGAACGAGCAGACGTGAAGTCCACCACCTCCAAGCCTGGCCCCAGGAACCCTCCTATAGCTATCCTCCTGGGACACCAAGTACGGAAAATGGCAGACCTTGGGATAGAACTGGATCACCACTGGGAGGAAAGAGGTGCACTGGTTGGGACACCTGTATTTGACATTATGAGCCAGAAATAAACTTGCACTGTGTATGCCAGGCAGCTTTGGCACTTAGTTACACCAGCTATCATTACCTTAACAAATACTTGGACACTTCAGTTTTGTTAAATTTTTCAGAATTATTTCTACCAAGCAAATAAAAAGCATATACTTATAAGACAAATATAGAAATTGTATCTTGATACGAATGCTGTTTTTGCAACTTGTCTTTTCACTTAGCAGTAGACCAAGGGCACCTTTCAGTACATGTAGATCTACTTAGTTTTTTTTTTTAATTGCTTTATTTAGGTAAAATTGATATGTAAATAACTGCACATGTTTAATGTGTACAATTTGATGAGTTTGGACATATGAAAACTATCAAGATAATAGACATATCCAACACCTCCCAGAGTTTCCTGTGTTTGTGTGTGTGTATGTTTCCTTGACATGAGATCTACCCTCTTAACAAATTTTGAAGTCCACAATACCATATTGTTAACTACGGACACTATTGCTTCTTGGACTTTTGGCTAAGATTAAGCGTAATAGCTACTTAGTTTTTTTAATGTTATCAAATTTCTTGGTGTAAGGTTGTCCTGTAATTTACCTGGCTAGTCCCCCTTTCATGGATATTTCAAATGATTCTAGTTTTTTGATATTATGAATAACATGCACCATGGATGTTCCTGCACATCCACCTTTGCACAGCCTAGTGTAGATTTCTGAAGGCTGTGTTCCCACCAGGAGAACTGTTGGGGCCAAAGGCTCACTCATACCCCCGTTTTGAAGTATTATCATCAAATCGCCTTCCCCTAAGTTTGTACCAATTTCAACTCTAATGAATAGTGAATGCAAGTGCCTGTTTTCCCAAACCTTTGTCAGTACTACGTGCCACCAACTGTTTCATTTCTGCCAGCGTGTTAGGTAAGAAATGGTAGCTTACTTCTCTTGGCATGCCTTAAAGCCCCTCATGAGTATTAATGAGATATAATGGTCGTTTGTATTTCTGCATACATGATGAAGTATTTCAGTGAGCGCAGTACAACAGTTTAGGGACTGGGTGATCCTGAAGGACATCCATGGGACAAAAACACTCAAAGGACTATCCCTGACGCACCATGGAGCCTGCATCTGGTGGCAATATATTCATGCTGCTTAGAGCAAGGTAAAGGATGCCACATCCTTCCTTTTGGGCTTGTGACATCATTTAGCAAATAATTATTTAATGCCTACTGTGTACCAAGCACTGGTTAGGTACTGGGGATACAAAGGAGAGAGACTAAGAAAAAGCCATTGATGCACTCCTTCCTTGCTAAAAGACAATGATTTTGTTCAACTGTCATGCAGCACTGTGCTGAGTCCTTCCCCATCCTACGCAGGGGGCAGGTCCTTGTCTGCCTGAGTATTCAACATGATCTCATTCCCTGGGCCATGTGACTAGCTGGGGTAAGGGCATGTGACATCATTCTGGCCAATGAAATGTTCAGGGATATCTGAAAGGGGGCTTCTGAGAAGGTTTTCTTTGTGTCTAAAAAGAGACACAAGTCTGGAGCCTGCCTGGAGCTGCTGCAAGCATCTTGGCACCAGGAGGAGAGCCAGGCCAAAAGGATGAGTCGATTGCCTGAGGATGGTAGAAAGGAAAGATGGAGGCTATCTGGACCCTGGATGCCATCCCTGAGCCACTGGATTAACCAACCCTAGACTTCTTGTGATGACAAGAAACACTCCTTCCTGGTTAACCACTGTATATTGAGTCTCCTGTCACTTGCAGCTGAGAACACGCTTTTTATCATTTAACCCTCACCCAGTGAGGCAAGGATTCAAATGGCAGACTCAGATTCTGAGGATGAATAGGAGTTAGCCCCAACAAGAGTGTTCCAGGCAGACGGAGTTGCATGTACCTGCCCATGATTTGTTTTATGTCTTAGGAGAAGTTGAATTTAGCTGGTGTGGCGAGTGCTAAGAGATGAGAATGGAGACTGGATGAGGCCAGCATGAAGACTTTTGTGGGACATCATCAAAAGCTTGAACTGTATCCCGAGGACATTAGGGAGCCACTGAAGGTCTGAAAATGGATTGACGTGGTGATCTTTGCATTAGCCGCCATGGGCAGGAGGGATTGGAGGGCTGAGTGGGAGCAGTGAAACCAGCTGGAAAGCTGCTCTCACCCACTTTTTGCCTTGAATTTCCCTGGCTTCCTCCTCAGGGTGGTAGTGGCCTCTCCCACCTTCTGTGCTCAAGTTCCAGGAAAATATCTTGACAACTCTGAAAGATTGATAATACCCACTATGTGCCAGGCTCTGCCAGGAGACCCAACCCTGGTCCTCCAGACACTCAGAGACCAATAGAAGCAACCCAAGTGTCCACTGACAGATAAATGGATAAAGAAACTGTGGTATATACATACCAAGGGAGGAAATTTGGACACCTGCTGCAACATGGATAAACCTAGAAGATATTGTGCTGAGTGAAATAAGCCAGTCACAGAATGACAAATGCTATGTGATTCCTCGGAGTTTCCTAGAGTAGTTGAATTCATAGATACAGAAAGTGGAGCAGTGGTTGCTAGGGGCGGGGGGTGAGGGAGGAATGGGAAGTTAGTGTGTCATAGTTCCAGTTCCGGTTTGGGAAAACGAAAAATTCTGGAGATAGTTGATAGTGATGGATGCACATTGTGAAGGTACTTAATGCCAGTGAACGGTACACTTAGATGGTTAGAATGGTGACTCGGGCTATGTATATCTAACCACAATAAGACAAAATTTAAGGCCAATAGAGTGGGCTAAATCTAGTACCAATGGCTACAGCATAAAAGGTGACAGGCAAGGAAGAAAGAAAAGTTTCCAATGAGAAAAATACCAACCAGGTAAAGGGAAGAGTGGGCAATAAGTGCAGATTTTGAGAGAAGTGAAGAGATAGTTCAACAGCAAGTGATGTGGGGAGGGTGAACTCACACTGATTGAACAGTAACTACACACCAGGCTCTGGGCTGTTTCCACACCCTGGATGCTATCTCAGGGATTCCTCCCCAAGACATGTCAGTCCTGTTTTATTCCCACTTTACAGATGAGGAAACAGAAGCTCAGAGATTTGACATGGCTTTCCCAAGATCCCACTGTGAACAGACAGGGTTCTTGGCATTGGAACTCGGGTGTGTGTGACGCAGAAGGTATGCCTGGGCCTGGGGGATCTAGTGGTCCAGCTAGGTTAGAACACGTTGCTGATGTAGGAAGTAATGGAGATGTGGCTGAAAAGGTAGGTTAAGGGCCTTGAATGCCAGAGTAGGTGTCTGTACAGAATTCAGTGGACGATTTAGGAACAATTGAAGGTTTGGATCCAGAAAGCTGCATTAAATTAATTAGGACTCGACTCTTTGGGTTAAGCACTGATCTTTCCTATTTAATGCAGGTGCTGGCTGAAAAGATAACCTTTTTAAGTACTGGCACCCGCCAATCTGTTGCTATGAAGGAACTTATTTAGAAGGCCCTAGCAGAGAGAGTTATCGTGAGGGGTTTAGCCAGCGGCTGCTTTAAGTTTCATCTACAGCATCAATACCCTCCTCTCCACCACCTGTGTGTGTCCTCCAGTACTTCTTGTTTCTCTTGGCAAGCAAAGCAGGTCCAGTGAAGCATCAGCCCATGGGTCAGGGTGAGGCCTGGCCTCACCACCACAGGGTGATGCTAAAAGGGAGGAGAGGGCCAAGAGAAGGTGTAGGATCCAGCTCGGCTTGCTGCACTGAGGTCTGGCTGGGGTAGGACAGGTCAGAGCAGACTTTTGGGTTGACAACCCCTGCCCTCTGGCAAAGCCTGCTGAGACAAGTCAGGTGTGAACAAGGGACTTACTAACACCATCCATCAACTTTAACTCAGGCAGGACTGATGCACACAAAAGGTATCTCGATGCTGTCCTTACAGTCCACACTACCTTCCCACCCAGACACACACCTGACTTACCTGACAGCAGCCCCTGACTTGGGAATGGCTCACTGGAGATATAACACCCTTCCCTTTGGTGGTGACCCAAGGAGAGCCACAGGATCGATAACCTGAGCCAGGGATGATGCCAAATACTACCTCTAAGCTAGAAGTGCGTCTGGGCATTGTGGGACCTACCAGATCACTTACTTCCTTTTAAAAAATTACTTCTGTGCACCCCAGCGTTCATAGCATGACTACTTACAATAGCCAAGACAGGGAAGCAACCTAAGTGATAAATGGATCAACAGATGAATGGATAGAGAAGATGTGGTACATATATACAACAGAATATTACTCAGCCATAGAAAAGAATGAAGTAATGCCATTTGCAGCAACATGGATGGACCTAGAGATTATCATACTAAGTGAAGTAAGTCAGACAGAAAGACAAATATCATATACTATCACTTATATGTGGAATCTAAAATATGATACAAATGAACTTATTTACAAAACAGAAACAGACTCACAGACATAGAAAACAAATTTATGGTTACCAAAGGAGAAATGGGGTGGGGAGAGAGATAAATTGGGAGTTTGGGATTAGCAGATACAAACTACTATATGTAAAATAGATAAACAACAAGGTTCTACTGTATAGCACAGGGAACAGTCTAAATGGTTTCTTTGAAAGTAATCCTTCTTTTCTCCTTGGCTGCTTTTAATAAACTTTTCTCTTTTTCAATGACCTTCTGCAGTTTCACTATGATATGTCTAAATAGAGATTTCTTTTCATTTATCTTGCTTGAGATTATTTGGACTTTTTGGATCTGTAGATTGGTATCTTCCTTCAGTTCTGAAAAATTCTCAGCCATTCTCTCTTCAAATATTGCCTCCTACTCTTTCTCTTTTTCTTACATTTTATCTCTGATGAAATATACATTAGCTCTTCCAACTGCACCCTTTAATATCTCTTATCATTACTTCTATATTTTTCATCTTTCCTTGCTAAAATCTTCATATTTTCTTCTGACTTATCTTGAGTTCACAAATCCCTATTCTGATGTGGCTAATCTACAATTAAACTATTCATTGAGTTAATCAATTGTAGTTACTGTATTTTCTCCTTTCTAAAAATTCTATTTGGTTCTTTTTCAAATATTCTATAATACTTTTATAGTTTCTTATTTCTTGCAGAGATTTTCAAGCTCACATTTCATTTCTTTAAACACAGTAAGCATCACTATTTTATTCTCTGGGTCTAATGATATCAACATCTCAAGTCTTTGGGAGGTCTCTTTCTGTTGGTTCTCACTCATTGTTTCATATTTCCTTATGCAATGGGTTATCTTGGCATGCTGGACATTGTATATGAAAAATTAATTGTAGAAATAATTTGAGAACAGTATGGCAGTGCTCTTCTTCATAAAAGATTTTCCTTCAGAAAATATTTTTGTTTACTTCTGCCGGGCACCTGGAGGTATGAACAGTCTGAGATTACCCTAATTGAGTTCAAGGATTGAGATTCCCTGGGCTACCCAGTCAAGCAAATCTGAGTTGCAAATCTTCTCAAGGACTGGTTTACTTCTGCTTACCCTTATCCTGAAGTTATAGATATCTGAGGTTCCAACTTGAAGGAAAAGAGTTAGCAGTTTTGTAAGCGATTCTGCTAGATTAGCAAATGACCTCATTGTGAAGATAGTTTTGAGTGCTGGGCTTACTTCTTTGAGTTTTCACCTTCTAGATTTAGGCTCAATACTTCATCATTATCTTGTCAACTTTTTAATGCTTTTAACAAAATTAATTTATATTCCACCCAGCTTTTTAAGTTGTCACCAGTAGAAGGATTTATCCAAACTATTTAGCTTGCCATTAACAGAAATGGAAGTTTATCTGTAATCTCATAAATTTTAGAGGTGGGTGTCTACAAGCCAAGGAGCTCCAAGGATTCCTGAAAGTCACCAAAAACTAGGAGAGAGGCATGGAATGGATTCTCCCTCAGAGTCTTCAGAAGGAACCTACCCTGCCAACATATTAATTTCTAGCAGCTTGAGGACTCCACTACAGCTGGCTACCACAAGAAGTCAGCCCATCAGTGTGATTCTTGCTCTAAATTCAAAGCTGTGTATCTTGAATTATAAATCTCCTCCTCTTTTTGCCTTTTGGAATCTCATAGTGGCCATTGCACAAATATGTATCGAACACCTACCACTTGCTAGGCATTGTTCTCAGTGCCGGGGACACCACAGTGAACAATGGAAACAAAAATCTCTGCCTTCATGGAGCTTTCATTCTAGTGAATATCAGTTCAATATCTCGGTACCTAAGGTCCTTCAAACCCCCCATGTTATAATGATCCTATACATTCCCCTGGAGGAAAACTAAGATAGAAATTTCTGAGATGGGAGTTTGCATTTAATAAATGAAGCAATAGTGAATGTTATGACATTGCCTAATTCAAGTGAAACACGGGGAGTGAATTACCCTTAGGACCTCATTCTTTAAGTGAGGATTCAAGAACAGCTCTCTCAACACTCACTGAAACCACTTCAATGCTCCTCCACATTTTTCCTTTCATTAGATGTTTCTCTTTCTTTCCTGATCTGGGAGTCCCCTTGTATATCAACTGCAATCAAATTGCCCTACTCCAGTCCACTGCAGGGGCTGAAGGCAGACCAAAGTAATATTTTAGAATATTAATAACAGGTGAATGGTATTTGATTAAGCATTATTGTTTTGCAAACTATGACTACATATACTGAAGTTTCTTTTCTAGCATATGTATATCAAAACCAACGAAGGAACAAGGCATCTACATTTATTTTTAAAAACTTCCATGATATATGCATATGGAATCCATAAATGGAACACTCACACATTAAACCTACCACTCAGAATCATTTTGTGCACAGAACATGTACGACAATTACTTAGTGCCTGGGATAAATAGTGTTGGATTATCTCGCAAAATCTGTGTCCACACCCATATATTTGGCACTAATTGTGTCTCACTCCAGGTCACACTGTGCAGTCTTTTCTCTAAAACACTGGATCTCAAATCCAGTGTCATCGTCATCAGTTTGTGTGGGTGGGTGCTTATAAAAGATAAAAATTCTGCTTAGGGGTTGTGATTTAGCATTATTGAGGTGTCTGCATTTAACCAGCTCCCAAAGTGATTCTGATGCAGAGAAACCCGGCTCCTGGCTGTTCTCCACAAGTTCTGGCTTGTTGCTTGGGTCACATGGGAACTTTTCCTTTTAATTTATATTCAATCTGTACTTGGGATTATTGGTAGGCCTAATACAGAAACTCTTTACTTGTGCCTGTCAGTGACAGCAAATCACCTGTATCCCAGGGTATACTCCTAATCTGCTGGGTTTAGCCCTGACACCTAATAGTACCAGGTGGGTCCAGACTTCCTGGGAGGTGTGAGACTATCTGCCCAGAAAGGTCTCTTCTGGTCACCTGCATGACTGCACAGCCAAGTCTAGCTGTCAGTTTGAGATGGGTTCTAAGGCCACGCCTGGTGTCAGGTGTGAATCACCAGAAACACCTCAGTCATACACATTTCAAAACCAAGTATTAGGACTATAAATGACTTCATGTTCCTGAGAACTAGTTACTGCCCAGAGCCCTTCTGCACATGGGTCTCTAGAGATCCAGAGCTATGTGCATGGAGCTGGGAACATGAACACTGAGGTGGAGGGCAGTGGGGGACACAAGTCACAAGGTAGAATGAGCCTGGGTTTTAGCCCTGCTGCTTGCCTGGTGTGGGATTTTGGAAACAGGCCCGTTTCTTCTCTGAATCATCAAGAATACCTTCATTCTTTATCGCTGAGGATGCTCTGTTGCAAAACTCTGGGGACAAGTCAATGAAAGAGCGGGTAAGAAAGTAAAGGGCTACAGTCATTCATACATTCAACAAGTACACTGAGTACCTACTATGTGTCAGGTTGGCTCAGGAGATAACATGGCAACAAAAGCAGACATGAGGTGTGTTTTCATGGGTCTCAGAGTCTACCAAGATAGACAGACATGAACTGACTAATCAAATAAATAACTATGAAGTTGCAACAGTGATCAGTGCTAAGAAGCAGAGGGTCAATGGTCAAAGTCATGGACCAGTGGGCAGGGAGCTAACTGTCAAGGAGCACTGGTGAGGGCTATGACCCAGAGCTGCTATTTGGGGGTCTGGACCTTGCACTCTGCCATCGGTGTGACATCCCTCATGCTGGTCCCTCTAGATGTCTTTCCATCCTCAATATATCAAAACCCTTCCTACTGTATGCTCATTAATTTATCTGTCTCACTCTCATGGTAGGGATAAGGGGGCAATATGGTGCAATGGTCAGAATGCAGGCTCTGGAGCAAACGGATCTGCTTTTAAATCCTGGATCCACTGCATGTTGCCTCTGTGACTCTGGGCAAGATGCTTTATCTCTCAGTTTCCTCTTCTGTGAACTAAGGAAACAATATTACTTACCTCACAGAATCAGTATAGTGAATTAATACATGTCAAAGTTTTAAAACAGTACCTGACACATGGTAAGTGGGGAATAAATATTTGCTATTAATATAACTGGTGTTCTAAGCACTTTATATGTAATAGCTCATTTACTTCTTGCAAAAAACCTATAATAGTTACTGCTATTACGCTTTAGATAAGGGTTCAAGCATTCATTTAAAAATATGTTAGGTACTGTGCTAGGAGCTAGGATTGGCAGTGAGCAAAACAAACACAGGCCCTGCTCCTAGACACAGGAAGAACAGTTAAAATACTACTGGGGTCCCACTGACTAAGTCTGGGACAATTTGAGCCTCCATATAAATAATGATAGCAACAATTATAAGGGGTTGAATAGAACAGGAATTTATGAGTCCATACTCGTATAAATAAATAAATGGGGGGTGGAATTATTTGCTATGTTAGAATGCCAACTAGGACTTCCCTGGTGGTGCAGTGGGCACAGGTTCGATCCCTGGTCCTGGAAGATCCCACATTCCACGGAGCAGCTAAGCCCACGCGCCACAACTACTGAGCCTGTGCTCTAGAGCCCGCAAGCCACAACTACTGAGCCCACACACCGCAGCTATTGAAGCCTGAGCACCTAGAACCCATGCTCTGCAATGAGAGAAGCCACCGCAATGAGAAGCCTGTGCATCACAACAAAGAGTAGCCCCCGCTCACCGCAACTAAAGAAAGCCCACGCGGAGCAATGAAGACCTAATGCAGCCAAAAAACAAAAAACGAATGCCAACTAATGAATGTAGAAGAAATGATGGAGTTTTAGAAAACATCACGAGTTGGCAAATATCATAGCAATAACTGACTCAGGCAGGAATTATCAACGGATGCTAAAACCACTGGGTGAGAGTTTGACGAGGAATGGAATATTTACATACTCTCAAAATACTTGTTAATTACAGTGAGGAAAATCATGTCTTTATAACAAAAAAACCCCTGATAGACAGCACCTTAAGCAAGTGATTAAAGTTAACATCACCAGTGATGGGACAAACTCACATCATGTACCTCCTGATATGATGCACTGAGAAGGAAGCAACATTGCTTCTGTAGTATCTCTCCTAAATATTCATAACGTGAATTTAATCATGAAGAAACAGCAGAGGAACTCAAATTTAGGGACATTCTACAAAATAACTGCTTGGTACTCCTCAAATACGTTAAGATCACAAAAGACAAAGGTTCCAGATAAGAAACCTGACAGCTAATTGCAACATGCGATCCTGGATAGGCTCTTGAACTAGAAAAAAAATTTTTTTGGCCATGAAAGACATTACTGGGACAACTGGAAAAATATGAATGTCTATGGGTTACCTGATAGTATTGTAGTTATATTAATTTCCTGATTTCAATAACTGCACTGTGGATATGAAAGACAATGTCCTTGTTTTTAGGAATATACATGAAGGGGTACTAAGGGGTAAAGGAGCTTCATATATGCAACTGTCTCTCAGATGGTCTAGAAAATAATAATAATAATACTGATGTATGTGTGTAAAATATATACATATATGATTATATAGATAAATCAGTAGATAAAATGATAAAGCAAATGATGTAAAATGTGAACATTTGGGGAATCAGGGTTAAGGATATACAGAAGTTCTTTGTACTATTTTTGCACCTCTTTTTCCTAAACCTGAAATTATTTTAAAATTAAAAGTTATCAGAAAAATCAAGAAAAACTTCAACCCTCCCCCCATGCTTGTTTCGTAGGGGCGGGGGTGCTTGGAGGGGAGAGGAGAGAGAGAGATCCAAGGCCAGATGTTAGAACTGGCAGACCGACCCAGGGAGCTGTGCCTCTGTGCAGACAGAGTTGTTTCTGGCTGGCAGGGAAGGGTGCCGGCAGCAAGAAACATTATTTCTGGCCCTTCTCCAGGGCAGAAGGAAACAACAAGAGGAAACAGTGAAAGCTCTGTAAGGCTGAGGAGCTGGTCCCTTAGGACTGGCGCCAGGAAGCCGAGGCGTGGGCAGGAGGTGGGGTCCTGGCAAGATCTGTGGGCCAGCAGGGCTTGCTGGGGACAGGAGATTCACTGCCTCTGGGCTCTCTCCCACCACAGGGAGAGGGGAAGGAGGGACTGGAAGGGACTGGGAAGTAGGGAAGGGGAAAAACTAATATTGGCCAGGCACCTCCTATCTGCCAATCACTGTTCTGGGTGGTTTACATATATTACCTCACTAATCCTCACAGAAAGTTTAGAGATAACCTCTGTTACTATTTCCTCATCCCGTAGAGATGAAGAAATAGAGGTTTAGAGAGGTAAGGAGAGAAATTCTGTTTGGGGCACTATAGTGGGATAGATCTGCTAACTGTCTTTTATGCTGAAAGCAATTTTAAAAGCTGGTTAAAATAAGAATTTTTAAAAAATTAATCAGTGATCTCACAAGAAGGTATGGAACACTCGGAAGCCAAAAAAATAAGTGAAATCAGGAACCCAGAGAGGTGGGCAGGGAAGGAGGCTGCCTTTCACCTTGAGAGCATTTGCCAAGTCATACGAACCTCGGCTTTGGTTCTCATGGGCTGATTGATAGAGATGAGAAACAGAAGAGTGAACTCCCAGAACCCACCCAAGGTGGGACACTAACAGAAGACCCAGCCCTGCACAAAGCTGGATCTCCAGTGGCCTCTCCACTAGGTTAGGGAGAAACTAAAGGCAGAAGCCACCACTCACCATCCCCACTAAAACCTAGAAAGAAATCTTAGCACTGAGTTGAGGGGAAAAGCATTTTCCCTGAGATTTCCTAATCCCACATGGGCTATCAGTGGTTTTGAAGCCTGAATTCACATTAAACTGCAACATCACAAGCTGAAGTTTTAAAGTATCGACCCAGAGATTTTGGTATGAATGGAGAAGCAGGAAGAAGCAAATTCCCTCTTCTTTTCCTGGATGTTCAAAAGCAAAAAAGGTAAACAGAAAAAATAATGCAGACTCTATTATATTAACCAAGCACTCAAAAATACATAGAGACTAGCAAAAGCAAAGATTTCACACAAAAGCTATGAAGAAGTGCGACAGAAATTGCTTGGTGGAGGCTGTGGGAGAGCAGAATAGCAAGCCAGCCCAGGAGTGGCTAATTGCAAAAAACTCCAGCAAAAATACTTCACCTTTAGTTGAGGGCTCATTTTAAAGAAAAGTTTCCCAACTTCAGCACTATTGCCATTTTGGGTACATAATTCTTTGTTGTACAGGCTGATGCATCGTAAGATGTTTAGCAGCATCCCTGGGTCTACCCACTAGATGCCAGTAGCATCAATGTCCGCTCCAAATTCTGGCAACCAAAAATGTCTCCAGACATTGCTAAATATCCCCTGAGGGGTAAAATTGTACCTGGTTGAGAACCACTGGTCTAAAATAATAAACTTAGATCCCTTGTATTCAACACAAGCTACATACAGAGCTGAGAAGCACAGAGTAGAGATAGAGAAGCCTCATTGTGGGCGGTGGAAGGTGGAGTAAGGCAACTAATGCACAGAGAAAATAGCACAGTAGCCCAGTGACAGCAAATCTCAGGAAAAGCCAGCAAAATTACACTGCCTGAAAGAAACTTCTATAATAGCTGGGGCATAGGAATCCAACTCATTCCAAGAGATGTAATTTTTAACATTGAGTTAGCACAGAAGCAATACAAAGACACTTCACAAAAGGATGGGAAAGGTCATTAAACCTACCAATAAAGAACACTGGCTAGAAAAAAAAAGTTACCATGGAATAGATGAAAAATATGACCAAACGTTGTTTCATGAATTAACAAATCTTAATAAAATAATTGCCTCTGTGAAGGAAGAACACAAATCAGATATCTAACAACTCAGTGGAGAGATGGCAAGACAATGGGAGGAGGTGAAACAAGAGCTGGAAGAACTGAGGGCAGAATTTCAGAAATTCAGAAATTTCAGAAATGAGGAAGCAATCAGAGGGAGAACCTAGACACAGCACAGTAGAAATGGAGGATATAAATAAGGAAAGTGCATAGAATGAGGCAAAAGGTACAAAGTAGTTTTCTTTAATTAGAGAGAAAATGATAAATATAGAAAAAAAGACAAAAGAGAGACAACATACACATAATTGGAGTCTCTGGACAAGAAAAACAAAACAATGAAACACAAAAAATACTTTAAAAATAAAATTAAAGGAAACTTTCTTGAAATAAAAGATTTCAATTTATGTAAAAGGTACTATGTGTGCCAGAGAAAGTTGACCTAGAACAGAAAACTCCAAGACTCCCTTAATAAAATTACTGGGCTTTAAAGATAACAAAAATATCCTTTAAGCAGACAGGCCCCACAAAACAAATCACATAACTCATTAAAGGATAAAATCAAGCTAGCCCCAGCAATTTTCAGTGCCAAAACAGTGGCACAATACTCATGGAATATTTAAGGAAAAAAGTGTAAGCCAAGGATTTTATATGCTCAAGATGTTCCTCAAGTATAAAAGCTCCAAACATTTTTTAGACATGCAAGAAGTAGTACTTCATGCAAGAAGGGAGTACTGTTCCCATGAACTCTTCTTGAGAAAACTACCAGAGAACAAATTGCAGACCACCAAGTGGCGACTAGGGAAGCCACAGCAAAAGGAGGACCAGGAGCAAGCACTGAATGCACTTAAATGTAGAGTGGAGACAAAAAGAAGTGTGGACATCTGAATGTAAATTTGTATATGCTATGACAATGTAGAAATGACATATCTAATAAAAAATGGGGTGGGGGGAGTGAAAGAAGATGAGAATAGAGTATGTTCTCTGATGGCCCTGTCTGTAAGAGCTAGGAGATAAGGAAGATCATCGCAAGTAGAGAAATTAAAATAATAGAAATATGTTTAATATATTTAATATAGCATATTTAAGAATACAAAGATAAACATGTATAGAGATCATTTTGCATTGTGTTGAGGGAAAAGATGGGGAGGTGGGGAAATGTACTGATTTTTTATTGCTCATTCTGGGACACTAACAGATACTGTCTAATCAAGTAGGGAACTAACTGTTCTATATAACGCTATAATTATGAAGGTAAACACTAGAAAAAAGGAAAAAGAAGCCTTCCTAAATAAGAATTTTAATTGCTCTGGCTAGAACTCCCAGTGCAATGTTGACTAGCAGGACAAAAGCGGGCATCCTTATCTTGTTCCTGATCTTAGGGAAAGCTTCCGGTCTTTCACCATCTGGTATGATGTGAGCTGTGGGCTTTTCATAAATGTCCTTTCCCATGTTGAGGAAGTTCCCTTTTATTCCTAGTTGCTGAGTGTTTCTATCATGAAAAGATGTTGGATTTGTGGAACCACCTTTGCATCCCTGGGATAAATCTCATTTGGTCGTGGTGTAAATCCTTTTAATAGGCTAAACTGGATTCAGTTTGCTAGCATTTTGTTGAGGATTTTTGTTATCTATGTTCATAAGAGATACTGGTCTGTAGTTTTTCTTGTGGTGTCTTTGTCTGGCTTTGGTATCAGGATAGTACTGACCTCACTGAATAAGTTAGGTAGTGTTCCCTCCTCTTCTAATTTTTGAAGACCTTGAGAAGTATTGGTGTTAATTCCTCTTTAAATGTTTGATAGAATTCACCAGTGAAGCCATCTGGCCTAAAAATTTTCTTCGTTGGGAGGTTTTTGATTACTGATTCAATCTCTTTACTTGTTATAGATCTGTATTTAACTAATTTTTAAAATATATATATATTTTTAGATTAAATCTCAAAGTAAAATAAAAACCAACTCTTCACTGTATGCAAGAGACATACCTAAGACAAAGAGGTTGAAACTAAAAGACAAACAGAGGCATTCTCGTCAAATAAATAATAATAATGATGGTTAGCAGAAGTCATTATTTCATTATCAAACAAAGTGCAATTCAGGCCAAAGCACTAAACAAAATGGAAAGGAATTGTGTTATGTATCAGGGCACCACTCAAATGCAGATATAACTATTATGAATATCTGTGCAGCAGATAACCCAGCAGCTACATTCACCAGGACTAATTACTGCAGCGCAAGGAAAATCAGAGCACATGAGAAGTAGGAGACTGGAATTCATCTCTCACGGCGGGTCTCAGGGGCAGAAAAGCAAGGATAGTGTATCACGTAAGGCAGCTCTGCTGAACACAAGAGACCTACAGAAGAAACAACTATATTTTTCTCTCCTGTAACAGTCCAGGATGGTAGACAGCTCTGCTCACTCAATAGTTCAGGGACCTAAATCCCTTCCAAGTTGTGGCTCCATCATCCCCTAAGACTGCAGCAACATCCGCTTGGTAGAATCCAAATTACCGCCATATTCAGGTTGCTCCTGGCAGGAGCGAGGAGAGATTGTGGAGCTAGCATGCCCGTAATCTCAGGCCTGGGTCTGTAAGTGGCAAATACTACTTGCACTCACATTTTATTGGAGGAGACTTGTCACTGTATAAAGCTACATCCAAAGAGTGAGGTGAGCTGGTAGTGGTCCAGCTTCATGCCTGGGAAAATGGATAGAATAGACCTCAGGGGAATCACTACCAACGTGTGGCAAAGCCCATTCCCCTGGGTGCTCACTCCCCCATGAGTAGGACACACTCAATCCTCTTCCGTGGGGGACACGCCAAAGTCCATCCAGTTACCGTACTGGTGATCTCTCAGTGACACACACACCTGTCCACCAGGTTCAGATGTGTTTCCTTGTGGTCTGAAGGTCTGTAAGCTAAAAGACAATTCTTTTCCCACCTATCTGACCAGGAGAAAGGAATGAAACAGAGAAAGTGAGAACCCAATAAACACCCCCATTCAGAAGACAGAGCATGGACAATACCCGGTAATCCCAGGGCAGCAACTGTCAGGACCCCTGCCCTGGCAGTGGACGTTCTGTCTGCTCCGGTTTTGCCCTCTGGAACATTCTTCCGTTTCTTCTGCCCTCATCTGGACTGGCTGTCAGAAAATACATCTTCCTTGGGGGCTGTTGTAGGGCCTAAACCACTATGGGTTTTTATGGTTTCTTTGGGAAAAACAACGCCCTGGAAGATGTATTAGAGATCAAAGTCTATCTGCTTCCAGTCATATCACAAGCCAGTAACCACACTTGATGTTGTTTTCTCACATAATTCTCAAGTCTACTTCATTCCTTTGCTTCTTAGCTCTAGCCACACCTCTCTCCTCACTTTAAAGGCAGCTATTTGGAGTCCTACTGAAATAAGAGGCTTACTGACAAGCAACACCCTTAGTCTGATCCTTGCCTTGGGGCTGGATGCCTTGAATGAATGTTTTGCTTAAAAGATAATCTTTGAGAAAGGCTCTGAGCCATAACTGTCAGATCTCCTATTGTTTGGGTGACAGAAGCAGACGGCTTTTTCAACGCTGTGAAGCCCCGACATTTTAAGACATTATTCCCTTTCATCTTTGCTTGAAATCTGTCCAATATGTGTGGATGTCATCTCTTTTCTTTGAATATCTTGGTAAAAGTAACAAGGAGCAGCCAATATTCACTAACCATCTAGCTCTTCCCAACTTCTCCTTGAGTTACAGCCTTGGAAAGTACAAAATCTGCCTTTCAGACAATTGTAGGAAACAATTTCACCTATTATTTGGCCAAGAGTCCCCAGATTTCCAGCATACAAAACTACAATATCTGTGTTCCTGCCACCTGCTGCCTGCCCACTAGGTTTCAGTTATGGCAGGGCCCTACTCTTGGTGCCAGTTTTGATATTTGTTAGGGAAAGGGTTGTTGACTGTGTGTGTGTGTGTGTGTGTGTGTGTGTGTGTGTGTGTGTGTGAGGGGGGTGGGTGGAGTTAGGAAAGAAATGGTGACTTAAAGAACTAAATTTCTTTCTCATGTAGTAGAAAGAGGTAAGCATGCCAGGCTGGTTCCTTCCAAATGTCTAGTCCACCATCTCTAGGGCTGTGTCTTCATCAGCATGCTAGAAGCTGAGCCACCACCATATATAGGTTTCAGCTGGCAAGTAGGAGGTAGAAAATGTGGGAGAAGCATATATACAGTCATTAGACCTAGGTGTAGAAATGGCACACAAGTTGCTACCTACATTCTGCTAGACAGAACTCAGTCTCATGGGCATACCTATCTATAAGAAGGTCTGGTAAATGTAGTCTAATCCTGTCCCCACGTAGACTAGGGAAACAGATTACAGTGAATACCTATTAGTCTGTATCACAGACACAGAACATACTAATATTATAATTTATTGGGCAAATCTGACATATGAAAATTGTAAACACACTGTGTTTTCATGGGACCATGGAGCTTTCATAAGGTCATAGAGAAAATCTCAACAACTTCCCAAAAAGAGAAATAGTATGGAAAACATTATCTGGCCACACTGAAACTAAAGAAAAAGAAATTAATAACTAAATCTGAAAAAATATATATTCTTCTGCTTGGAAAAATTTTAAACTGGTATTTAAACAACTCAGGTCAAAAGGAAATGCAATCTAAGACTGCAGTATTACCATAAAAGAGTGAAAATGAAATATAGTTACAGAAGTAGTTGGAGGAAAGTTCATAGCCTTAAATATCTATATCAATTTTTTTTAAAAAAGAGTGGTAAAGTTAGCTTCCAATTCAGAAAGTTAGACAATAAACTGAAAACTAAGGAAAGGAAGAACTATAAGAGATAAAAGCAGACATTAATAAAAGTTATAAAATAGAAAATATTATGTAACTAATATATAAACTCAAAAGCTGATTCTCTGAAAAAAAATCCAATAGCAAAAGGCAGGGGAATGCAAAATATACACAATCTGAAATGATAGGGGGAATTCCACAGAAACGGAAGAGATTAAGAGGCTCACGTGAGATTACTTGGTTCGCATTATGTGAATGAACTTGAAAACATGGATGAAATGGATAATTTCCTCAGTAAAAATAATGTGTCAAAACTGATCCAAAAGAAATAAAAACATTTAAACAGATCATTTCTATCAAGGAAATAGAGAAAAATGTCAAGAGTTATCATTTTCAGGTAGCACCAAAAAAGAAAAATTCACAGCCCAATATCATTGGCGAAAAACAACTCAAAATACCTAAATAAAATATCTAACAGAATCTAGCTGCATATTCAAAGAGCAGTACACCATGTTGACACAGGAATATTCTCCTGGGCTTTAAGTACGGTTTAGCGAATCTATTAGTATAATTTATTTTATTAATTGATCTAGCCAGGCTCCAAGATGGTTCCTGGTAATCCTTTTTTGCTGGGATTCACTCCCTTGTGTAATCTTCTCCCACTGAATCAGGCTGATCACTCACTCTGGGGAGAGCCAGCCACCGTGTCAGGAGGACACTCAAGCTGCCCTCTAGAAAAGACCATATGGAGAGGAGCTGAGACTTCCAGCCAATGACAGTGCCAATTTACCAGACGTGTGAGTGTGCCCTCTTGGACCCTCCAAGCCTAGTCAAGCCCTCATATGGTTACAGCCCCAGCTAACGTCAGACTGCAGCCTCATAAGTGACTCCAAGTCAGAACCACCCAGCCAAGGTGCTCGCAAACACTGACCAGAGAACTCATGAGAGATATTAAATAATTATTGTTGTTTTACACCACCAAGTTTTGGGGTAATTAGTTCTATGGTAATACAGATTTTGGTAAATGGAACAAAGACCTAAACATTTTGGAGTAGCTTCGGGGCCAGGTAGTAGACAGAAGCTGGAAGGATCTTAAGGACAGTGTTAGTAAAAACTTAAAGACTCCGTTAGGAGAAGCTATATTTCAGAATAGCTATGGACCAGTGCCTTCTGTGTACCTTCTATTTTCCTTCTTTTTGAACAGAAGGGTCTATATCAGCTATCCTATGCTTATTCTACCACTGTATGTTGGATGTGTGAGGGACAGATAAATTGTCCCTATAGTCTACAGGTCTTCAGATCAAGAGGAACCATATGTGGGGAGCTGTACCTGATGAGCCTCATTGAACTTGGATATAATTTAGATGAGAAGATTTCTGGATTTTGAGATGATGCTGTAAGAGGATAAAAGAGAGCTACCAGGTGAAGGCTCTTTGTTTGCCAGCACCATCCTTCATGCTGGGAGGCTGATGTGATGTTGGTACTGTGGCAGCCATTTTGTAACCATGAGGGGAAAAGACATTGTCAAAGATGGTAGAGAACATGGTCAGAATCTGGGTCCTTTATATTTCCCCCTAAGCCTTACTAATCTTTAGTGCCCAGTCCCTGACACCTGGCTTTATTTATTTATTTATTTTCCTGGAAATGGAGAGAGCGGCATAGCCCCTGGTGGCTTTCTGATCCTCAGACCCAGCTTTCACTAAGCTGTGTCTGGTTGTACTTCCGATCCATGAGATTCTCTTTGAATCTGGGTCTTTGATGGCATCACTGAGCCACTCAACCCTCCTTCAGATGTCTTTTCTCTGAGCAGTAACCATTGCCTTTGTGGTCTGAGCCATGGCCACTCTGTGCTACACTTTTGAAGCCAAATACAACCTAGGTGACTCAGGGCCAGAGTCAGGATTTAAACCCCCGCCTCCACCCCAACTCAAGTTGAGAGCTTCCTCCCCATCCTGAACTGTTTTATGAATATATCCGTGTGTGTGTGTGCATGTGTGTGTCCCCATCAGGCTTCTTTAGGGCCAAGGACCATGCCCCCCACTGGGCTCAGTCCCACACTTGGGCTACTCATTGATGGTCCAAAGCAGATTCAGCATACCCAGAAGCTTTCTGTGGGATTACATTCTACAGTAGACCAAAGAACAGCTAACCAATAAACCTCAGAACACATATAACAGCCAATAAAATGGGGTTTATGAGGCATGGATCTGAGAGTAATAGGCTCACGGGGTCTGGCCTTTCCTGGAATATCTTACACATTTAGGACAACGGGGGCAGGGGTAGCTTTGTCAGACTCCACACAAGATCAGAGGGAAGGTCAGAGGTTTCCTAAAGGCCAACCAACTGGTCCAGAACAGCCTCTGGTCAGGGCAGGATCAGGGCTGTGGGGCAATGGCACATTGGCTGGGGTCCCAGCTTGCGGTGGGTTGGCTCTCAGGCTGTTATTTTGGGTTTGGCATGAATTATTCAGCACAGAACAGCCCAGACTAGAGTTTCTGGGACTCTCCCCAAGGTTGGGAGAGAGGAGTGGGGTGGAGGTGCTGTCGTCTCAGAGAAGACTCTACCTTGTCCCTCTGTGCCTCCGTCTCCCCATCTGTGCAGGCTGGGGTTGCAGGTCTGGTCCCTGTGCACACTGCCTGCCCACACGTCCCCCAGGGCCAGGATTCTAAGGCTCTAGGTGCTCCAAGGTGCTTGGGGTCTTCTATAAGCTTCAGCAATTAAATCTGGGAGGGCTCTCAGGGAAAGAGGGGAAGTGACTTGCTCAAGGCCACAGGACAAGGAGCAGAGCTGGGGCGAGTGTCTCGCGAGTCCAGGTCCTGAGCCGCTTATATCTTCCCCACCCCACCGCTGGAGTACATCTGGGGTGAGAGTCTGATGTCCCCACTCCGGTCCGGAGGATGGGACATTTTCCTGGAGAGCCCCTATGCCCCACTCTGCTGTGGATTGAGGGAAAGGCCTCTGTAGTCGTTGGTTAAATACAAAGAGACCCAGCAGGAAGGCAGAGGTTTAAGGAAGACGGGAGTTCATTTGTGTCTCAGCGAATGGCCCATCTTGAGTCGACATTCCACCTCCACAGGCAGCTGCATGTCCTGAGGTCCCCAGCACCGCCCTCACGCTTAGTCAAATGCAGGCCACAGGAACGCCCACAATGGTCTTTGGGGAAGAACAAGAGCCACATGCCCGCGGTCTTAAGGCCCAGGCCCAGCGTGACACGGTGACACGCACTGCTGGCTTGCTCATTCCGGAGCACTTAGCACGCGGCCCTGCTCGCCGCAAAGGAGGCAGACGGTGGCAGCCTGGCCCTGTGCCGGGGAAGATGCCGAAAACGGATTTCATTGGGCTACTGGCAGTACCCACTGCTCAGCTGGCTACCAGATATCCCTGTGACCCTCCTTCCTACCACAGAACACACTCACATCCTCTCCAAGGACGTGGATCCCAAACTCCATCTGGCTATGCTTCCCGATCAAAGTGCAGGATACCTGGGGGAAAGGAAATCCTCTCCTGAGCCCCACATGGCTCCTCCCAGTTCAGTGACATAAACTGCAAGACAATTCATCTGCCCTCCCCAACCCCGGCCGCATCCCCCTCCCCAACCCAAATACAGTGGTGGACAGGGATAGGAAACCACGGCGCAGACTCCCATGGGGAAAAGGGAGGAAGGGAAACGTTCAGAAGTCGCTGGTGCACAGAGGTAGGCAAATCTTGCTGGCATGAATGGTGAGGACTTGCTCTGGCAGAGGAAGCTAATCTGGCCAACCTGGTGCTGGAAGACTCTCTTTTCCTCATCATCCTCTGTGGCTACATCTGAAGCAGGCGTTAAATAGTCTGGCTTCCTTGAAGGTTTCTTTGGGGCTCAAACAATCCTGATCACTGGACAATTGCGACTTGCCTTGGCCATTCGTTCAAAAAGCTTCTGGTCAAGGTGCTTCTGGCTGATTCTAGGGCCAAGAGTCATAAGCAAAGACCATTTCTCAGCATAATTCTGAAAACTGTTTTATTTCATTGTTTCCTGCTCTGGCCCAGCCCTCTTGAGACAGGCTGGGACCTGGGACCCTTTGCTGCAGTGCTTGTACCTGGACAAATGTCTCCTCCAGCAACAAAACACAAAGAAACTATAAGGTAGTAGGCAAATTATGGACAACAAGATACAAAAAAAGAACAAAAAACCTAACTGCCACTTCTCTTTTTTTTTTTTCTTTTAAATTATTTATTTTTAGTTGCATTGGGTCTTTGTTGCTGTGCACGGGCTTTCTCTATTTGCGGCGAGTGAGGGCTACTCTTCATTGTGGTGCGCGGGCTTCTCATTGCAGTGGCTTCTCTTGCTGTGGAGCACGGGCTCTAGGTGTGCGGGCTTCAGCATTTGTGGCACGCGGGCTTCAGCATTTGTGGCACACGGGCTCAGTAGTTGTGGCACACGGGCTCAGTAGTTGTGGCTCACAGGCTCAGTAGTTGTGGTCTTGGGCTCCAGAGTGCAGGCTCAGTAGTTGTGGTGCACGGGCTTAGGTGCTCCGTGACATGTGGGATCTTCCTGGAGCAGGGCTCGAACCCGTGTTCCCTGCATTGGCAGGCGGATTCTTAACCACTGCGCCACCAGGGAAGCCCCTAACTGCCACTTCTGAGGAGCCAGGAGCAAAAGCAGGGAGTCGGGAGCAAAAGCAGGATACTGTGCATGCCCCCCTGTACATAATACCACCCAAAGGGTGGGCAAAACACCTAAGTCCCTCTGGCCCAGCCGCGGCCACACCCCTACCCTCACCCCATATAAGGAATCAGCTCACCCCGCGCCCCTCGGTGAGTAAGCAAGGGAACCAGTTACTGGCTCTCACTCCCCCAGCTGCAGCAGGGGCCCCCAATAAAGCTTTGCCTGAATTTCTTGTCTGGCCTCTGATCAATTTCTGTTGATTAAGGAGGCCAAGAACCCTGGTCCGTAACACTCTCACTTTCATTTGGGCTACATGGGGTGCCGGCGGGTGCAGGGGAGGAGAGGGGAATGTGGATTCTCCCACAATAAGTCTGAGTGGGCAGATGAGACCCTTAGTCTAACCTTGTTCCAGGGCTGGATCCCGGGCCGGGCTTTCTGGGTGGCCTTCGAGAAAGGCTCTGAGCCACAACAGATGATTTCCTTCTGTGTGGGTTACAAAGAGGGGCGGCTCTCACCCCTGTGAGGCCCCATGTTTTAGATACTCCTTATTCCTTTCCATCATTCATGTCTTTCTTGTAATAATTTGCTAAAAGCCACAGAGAGCAGCCAATGCACACAAATATTCTGGCTCTTTCCAACCACTTCTCCTAGAGCTATGTGCTCGGTCAATACATGATCAGCCTTCCAAAATGTCCTAAACATGGTTTTACCAAATGCTTTTCCAAAGTATAACAAAGGGCTCTAACTTTACAACCCGCAATGTTTATACATTCCCTGCTTGCAGCAAAATCACTAAGTCATTGCCTAGTACTACAGAAGTTTTGTTAGGACAATACCCCACTGCCAGCGCTAATATTTCTTTATTCAGGGTAAGGGAAGGCTCGTATAACAAAGAGACCCAATAATGATTTAGTGGCTCAGAGAAGACAGAAGTGCGTTTCTCGCGTGTGTGTAATTGTCCACGGTGATCATTCCAGATCGGCAGGCTGTTTGGTTCCACAAGGTCATCCAGGGGCCTGGGGTCCTTTCATCTTGTTTCTCTGCCCTCGCCTAGGCCACTGGCCTTGTTGGCTTGATCACTGGGCTGCAGGCACATCCGTGTTGTCACTTGTGGGTAGGGGACAGAGAGCACGGGGGGCAGGGCAGGAGAAGGGTACACGTTAAGGCCGAGGTCTGGGAGAAACTTGTTTCTCTTCCCAATATATGACATTGGCAAAAACTTAGCACCTCGATAGACCTAAGTCCAAGAGCGTCTGCGACACAGAGGCTGGCTTGTGCCCTGGAGGAAACGGGAAATCAATGTTGGTGGACAATTAGCAGTCTCCACTGTGGGCCTGGGAGCTGAATGGGCAGATGGCCATTGTGTGAGTCACGTGGCTGAGAGGACTGTCCACGTGGGAGTCCCTCACCCTCTCACGGCGTATATACACACAGTCTGCCACGTGCTGTTCTCCATCCAGAACAACACGGCCAGCAGACCTCCCAGCACATATTTGTTTGGTAAACTTGGCCATGTCCCTACAGTTCTCTCTAAAACGATGCCTGCCATCCCCCCGCCCCGTGCCAGTGGGGGCCGGAGGGAGACGCTGGGCTGTGCCACGAAGCTGCCGGGAGATGGAAGGACGTGCAGGCCCGGCTTCTCCGAGATGCAGACGCCAAGGTGGGATTAAGTGTGCAAGGCTTTCACGAGGAGGCGTGCTTGTGTGACGTGAGATACAGAGGGAAGCCGAGGGAAGCCAGCCAGCAGGCTGCGAAGCAGGAGTGACCCCGAGAGAAGGAGAGAGGGAGAGAAGGTGTCTGTGGACAGCCCCGCAGTCTGAGAAAGCTTCTGCAGAGCCATGGGGAAATCTTTGAGCCAAAGTCCACCAACAAAGAAATCTCGCGTCTCCCGAGAACTGTTCTGCCTCAGAATCCCAGCCACGTACAGTCATTGGTGGGGAGCAGCCTGTGGGGGGCACAGCCTCCGCCAAAGAAGGGGACGGACGGATTGCAAAGCCAGAGCTGCTCTGTACTGGTCAGTTACACCCCTGTCACCAGAGGTCTGCAAGGCCCATTCTCATCGCCGCCACAGGGGGTACAGTAAGAAGTTGCGATAGCATTCTAGAAAGAGCGTAGGCTTTCAAATAGAAAAGAAAATACGTGTGGCAACCCAGCTCACTACTGACTAGCCGTGCGGCATTGCGCAAGAAACTTAACCCTGCTGACCCTCAGTTTTCTCCTCTGTAAAATGCCTGGGTAAGGTTCTCAGGATGAAATCAGAGTACCCACAGGAGGTGCTCATGAAATGGTGGTCTTTATCCTCCCCCCATCTTGCAGAGCCCTGTGGGCCTAAGGGCTACCCCAAATGTGCTCCCTGACGGACGACTCCCAAGTCCACAGCTGAACTCGATTCCCTGGGGTCACAGACAGCACTTCCCTCTCACCACCCCCCACAACAAGCAGACCCGGGAGTGGCACACAGCAGACTGCAAAGGACAACCTGGCATTTAAACGAGTCCAAGAAACACCCTGATAAATATCTCCCCCAGGGCCAAAGAGAAATGTTTAGAAGAGGCTGCCGGCCAGGGCTGGGATGGCAACTTCTACCTCCTCTGAGCTCCAGCTTGTTTGAAAACTCATCACCCAGGCTAGGACTGTGGGCTAAGGCCCAGGTGGGGAAGGGAAGGAAGGAGGCGTCTCCTTGGACAAGGTTGTAAAGCCAGAGACGGCTGTAAAGCCAGCCGGCTGGGCAGGTTTCCACCCACCCCTGGCACATGCCAGCTCTACAGCTCCCAGAGAGGCACTCTCACCCCGATTTTCTCTCTGCTCCAATGCGCATTCTCCAGAGTACTTTCTAGCTCACCTTCCCTCCCCCCTACTTTCTGCAGACCCCTATCTCTCTCTTCCTCTCTCTCTCTCTCTCTAAGGGTGGCCCCTGTTCTTCTCAGTCTCGTGACATTTTCTGGCTCCTGACTCTGTATTTCGCCATCGCTCTGTCTCCGAGCTTCCCCGGTTCCCCGAGGGCCTCATTCCTTCCCATTTTTCTGGTTCCCATGCTCTCTTGCTCCCTCAGCTCCCGTCTCCCTCTCTTTCCTCCTCTCCCACTCTCTGGCCTCCCAGTCCAGCTCAGCCCAGCCCAGCCGCCTCCTTGGAGCCGCGTGCTGCCTTGGATGGCCTTCGAGCCACAGGGAGGAGCTGAGCCCCAGAAGTTCCACAGGGGCCTCAGAGAAGCCCCTCCTGTCTCCCCTCCTTCTTCCTCTGTGCAGAGCAGAGATGCTCGGAACCAGAGAGTGCCCCCGTGTAGCGCAGGGGCCATAGCACCCCGAGCCAGCCTGCTGACCCCGACATGATAGCATCCCAATCTCTACCCCCAGCCTCTCTCCGTGTCACCACCTCTTCCAAACTTCTTTCCATATTCAATCCTTAGAACTAACTGCCAGTATAGGCAAAAGTAAGAAACGGAGACAAATGGGACCTCACTTTTATACCAAAGAGTGGGAAATTAGCGGAATTAAATGTGGAGTATCTATTCAAGAGAAGTTCATAAAAATCATGATACAGATCGATACATGCTGATGTTAAATAGAAATCCAAGTAAGAAAAGAAAAAGCATCCTAAATAGTATTTAGAGCATAAACCCATTTTGTAAAAATATATATATGTGTATATATATATATATATCTACATATATACACACACACATATCACACATATACATGCACACATAATACAGGCATAACCTCCAGAATGCTGACATATTTATCTCAGGGGTGGTAGGAGTATGACTGACTTGTTTTTAATATAATGAACAAATAGCTCTTGGGTAACAAAATATTAATTTTAAAACAAATCAGGAGGGGCTTCCCTGGTGGCGCAGTGGTTGCGCGTCCACCTGCCGATGCAGGGGAACCGGGTTCGCGCCCCGGTCTGGGAGGATCCCACATGTCGCGGAGCGGCTGGGCCCGTGAGCCATGGCCGCTGAGCCTGCGCGTCCGGAGCCTGTGCTCCGCAACGGGAGAGGCCACGGCGGTGAGAGGCCCGCGTACCACAAAAACAAAACAAAACAAAACAAAACAAAACAAATCAGGAAGTAGGCAAGATGAGCATCAATCTTCCTCACTGCCCCCTTACTCATTTTAATCCAACAAACTTTTCGGAAGCACCTACTGGGCGCTGGGCCCTGCCAGCAGCTGAACAGCAATTGGAGCGATCGAATGTGGTCCCCTACAATGTCCCCAGACATTGGCCAGGATGACTCAAGGAGACCCTTCAGGGAGGCCTTCAGCTGGGGTATGGGCTGAAGATGGGGGACTGGAGAAGGAGGCTCTCCAGCAGGGCGAAGCGTATTGGCAGGCGCATGGTGCCCAGAGGGGACGCCTAGCCAGGATATCAGTCTGGAAGGGTGAACCCACAGGAAGGTTTGCGGCACCTGGCTCTTGAAGAGTAGAAACAAGAGCTACTGTCCAAGATGTAAGATAACGTGGGGGTGAGGGGGGGTCAGGATGAGGGAAGAGAATGGGGAGGGGGCTCGGGGAGGGAGTTCTGAGCTTGGGCCACCCTCCTCCCACCCCAAGGGTCTCAAACCAGCCTCACCACGGCCACTGCAGAGACGGGAATCAAAACATGGGCCCACGGCTGCCTCACCACGCTGATGCCTTTGCAGTTAAGTGCCTCGGACATGCGCCCTCACGGTGGAACTGGCTGTTGCTGGGGACTGAAACGGCCCGTGTGTTCCCGGGGGCGAGGGCAACCCCAAAGGCTGCAGTCCCCAAGGCCCCGAGCCTGGCCGCCTTCTCTGTGAGCCAGAGGGGAGGACGTTCTTTTACACCCTGTATGTTCTATTTTTGTTTCTTTGTTTTCTTTCCTCTGCCTTCTCGTTTTCTACCGCGCCCAGGGCGACAAGAGGTGCAGGCTGAAGAGTAAAAGGCGGTTCAGATGCCCCGCAGGGCTGGGCTGAGCTGAGCGCCAGGCCCCCACCACCAGGGGGCATCCGAGAACAGACAAGCGGCGACCCGCAGAGAGAGGAGTAGGAAGGGCATCCACCCTCTCCGCGTCTCTCTAAACTGCTCAGCGGAAAGCCGGGCCCTGGTGGCTCAAGTCTGGAGTGTTCTTGGAGGGGTGGGCTGGGAGGGGGCCCCAAGTGTGAGGACCTGCCCTCCTCAACCGAATGTGGTTTATTACCCCCATTACTACAACGAGCCGGAGGAGCCTCTTACACTGCTAACCCAGAGGATTCAGGGCGTAGACAGGGATGCAGACAGCTGCTGGAAAGCACTGGAAAGACAGAGTCTGTGACGCAAGGAGCACTGGACGTGGAGTCAGGAGAGCAGGCTGCGCGGCCCCTGCTCTTCATGTGACCTTTCCCTCTCTGCTCGGTTTGTTTCCTCATCTGTAAGCAAAGGCGTGTGTGTGGGTGGGGGGGACTCCGTGGTACCCAGGCGCCCTTCAGGCTCTGACCAAAGACAGATGCCTTGAGGAACCTTGAAGAGGGCAAAGGGAAGAGCTGGAGAAAAGGACCAAAGAACCGAAACAGCCGCCCTTTGCTCCCCCAGCGCAGGAGCGCCTGGCATCACGCTGAGTCAGCGCGGGGGCAGAGGGGGCCCTCACCCGCAGGCGACTTTGAGGGCGTACCCACACTCTCGCCAGCTCCCAGCCCTGCTTCGGACCCCACCACCCACATATCCCCGCCTGGGTCTCCTATCGCTGGCTCAGGCATCTCCCCACCCGTCGCCTGGAAAGAGCTCGGAGTGAGTGGGGTCTTCTGTGGTGGGTACCGGGCGATGACCCTGACCCGGGTCTCCCTGAGAGGTCAACTGCGCCAGGCAGGCGCTCTCCGTCCTCACAGAGCCAACCTTCGCCTCCCTAGCTGCTCCACCCCATCCTGGACACCGGCGATGGGGAACAGACCCTCGGGAAGCAGGAGAGCTCTGGGCCGGGTGGATCCACCGGGGAAGCGGGTAATGCACCCGGGCACCGGGGACGCGACGTCGTTCCGGTGACCGAAGCTTGTGGAGTTGCCTCCACCCGGGGATTCCCGGCCCCCCGTTCCAGCGAATCCTCCCCCACTTCTCCCCCAGTCTTGGGAGCCTGGGCCCTCAAGGTTCAAGAAGTCAAGAGCCTTGAGAAATGCACTGTGCAAATATATTGACTTTATTTGTCTCCGTTCGGGAGTGTCACAGACATATCCAGGTAAAAAGATCGTTAAATAAACGCCGTCAGCCATCGCAATGCAAAAATAAATATCAATCCTCCGGCCACAGCAGCAGCTGCGCTACGCCCCAAGTCCCATCCGCCGCGCCTAACAATTATAAAAGTGTTCAGCGAGAGTGTGTGGGCGTGAGTGTGAAAGGGTGTGCGCTGGGGGGCACGGTGGAGCCGTGTGCAAAATCGGAGTTGCAAACCATCGGACAAGGGCGTGGGCCGGCTCTCCGGGAAGCCCCGGTGACCCGGGGCGACTCAGCGAGGGTGCGCCTCCCCGCACACACTCACAGCAGAGTTCGTACTGGGAAGAGTTAAAAAATAAACATTTACAAGGGCAGAGAAAGCGGGCCCCCTCCCTGGCGCCCCGGCGCGCGCTCCCGCCCAGGGCGAGCGCAGCTCGGGGCGCCCGACCAGTTCGCAGCCAGGCGAGGGTGCAAGCGCTCGAGGGGCGGCGGTCCCGGTTCTCGGGGGGACCCCGGGGGGCGGGGCCCCTAGGGGTTCGCACACCTGTCCCCGGCGGGCCGCCGAGGCGCGCGAGTCCCGGGTGCGGGCGGCGCCCCTCACAGGGCCGAGTCGGAGTCGCTGGAGTCCAGGCTGTTCCTCAGTTTGCAGCTGCCGAGCTGCTCCCTCTGCAGCGACAGGCTCTGCGTGCTGCGGCGCAGGCACTCCAGGCTCTGCAGGAACGACTTCTTGGCCTTCTCTTCCTCCATGGGGGACACGCCCTCCTCCTCCACCTCCTGGATCTCGTCGAAGGTCACCGGCTGCGTCTTGAAGCGGGACTGGCGCGGCCGCCGCAGCCGGCCCTTGCCCTTGGACAGCTTGGCGGGCCGCACGGGCTGTGGGAACTCGTCGGCCAGGCACACGAAGTGCGGCATCACTGCCTGGTAGCTGGAGCAGATGCCCATCAGCTCGCCGGGCTTGGCGGCCGCCATGGCGCTGCCGGCGTCCTCGGGGCCGGGTGGCGGGGCGGCGGGGCTCTCCGGGGGCGGCCGCTGCGCCGGGACCCCCCGGGAGGCAGCAGCCTGGGGCTCGCCGGGCGGGGGATCCAAATCTGCTGCGGGGTGGCGGCGGCCCTCGCGGGCCCGGGTCGGCGCTCCTCGGGAGGGCAGGCGGACCCGTCGAGGGGCGCGGGGCTACGGGGGCGCTGCTCCGCTGCGCTCCGAGGCGCTCGCCGCCGCTGCTGTCGCCGTCTGCCCCGCGGCGGCCCAGCCCGCCGCTTATATAGCCGGCTCCTGCCCCCACGGTTGCGAGCTCGGATGACAGCGAATGCCTTTTAAAGCGTGCGCGCCCCGCGCCCTTCCGCCTGACGTCGCCCCGCCACTCTGGGAAAGTCGCGGCCCTTTCCCCAGCGCCGCCCGCCAGCCCGGCTCCGGAAGGCAGGCCCCGCCCGCGGGGGTTCCGGGAGCATCCGAGGCTCTGGAGAACGCTGCGGAGCAGGGGTGCAGGGTGGCCCCGGAGCAGGGGTCCTGCCTGCCCTGGGATCCCCAAGTCTGGACCAACCGCGGCGGCCGCGGGGGCGCACGTCCGCCTCTCCAGCCTCCTAATCCCAGAGGCGCACAATCAAGGCGCTTGGTTACTTGGCCGCGCGGGGTCTGCGCTGAGCGCGCGGGGCGGGGGCAGCCCCCAGTCTCCTTGCTGCAGGGAGAGCCAGGCCACCCGGGCTCCCCAAAACTGAGTTCCGAGGAAGGACTGGATGTCCTCTTTGGATCCATGCCACCTCCCTCCCCAAATACACACACACATACACACACGCACACACACGCGGGCACGAATACAAACACACCCGATTTTTCCAGTCCACTTCTCTTCCCTGTCTTCTCTATGTTTGTCTCCTCACTACCCGCACCCACCAAGTCCCTCGCGCACCCCCATTCGTGCTCAGAAGAATGACACTTAGATATGGCACTAACAACAACAATAATGGTAACTAACCATCTGGAGAGCTTTACTCCAAGCTAGGCAGTGAGCTGTGTTTTACATATATTATCCTACTTCATCTTCCTAACAGTCCTGTGAGGTAATTCGTATTCTCCCAGTTTTACATATGAGAAAGTGGAGGCACAGAGAGGATAAGTAATTAGCCCATTAGAGACTGCGGGGAAAAGTGGGCTCCACTCCAGAGTGCATATGCTCTCATAGTCCCCTGTTAGGGGTTCATACCTACCAATGCCCCCACGGCTGGCTTCCAAGAGCAGGTCCCCTGCCCCGGGGGGTTCCCAGACTCCCAAGAGGAAACTGTGAGCATTGCTCTGACACATGGCCCTGGGGTGCCAGCAGCCAGCTCATGGGGCTGCTGAGAAAGGAGGGAATCCATGGAATTTGGCCTCCATTCCTTCCATAGCCATTCAACAAAGATTTATTGAGAACCTACTGTGTACCAGCTCAGGAAAGTCCCTGCGCTCATGAAAGTGACAGTCTAGGTAAGGGGGCGGGACAGACAATAAACACCTAAACAAGAAATGTACTGTGGGTGGTGTGATAGCGATGCAGATGGAGAGGTGGAGGGGGGGCGAGGGAGCAGGGAAAGGCTCCTCAGAGTGGGTGATATTTAAGGTGCCCCCCGAAGGACAATAGTAGCACCACCAAGTGTTTAATAGATGCCACGCTCTGAGCACTTTTTATGCATTAACTCATTTAATGTGTTCACTATTTTATTTAATCCTCTTAGCAGCCCTGGATAACAAGTACTTTTACTATCCCCATTTACAGATAGGAAAACCAAGGCACAGAGAAGCTAAGCACCTTTCCCCAAGATCACACAGCTAGTAAGCAGCAGAGCTGAGATTCAAACCCAGACGACTTAGCTCCTAAGCCCTCTCGCTTACACGCTACACTGAAGCTGTCTGCCCCGTGGAGGATAAAGAAGGAACCAGTGTGTGACCAGTGCGGGGAGAATGTTTAGGGCTGAGGGAATGTGGTGTAAAGACAGTGAGGCAGGAAGGAGCTTGGCTTATTCCAGGAACAGCAAGAAGACCGATGTGGCTAAAGTAGAGGGGGCAAGGGGCACGAGAAGTAAGGACACTCACGGAAGGCCTTGAGGGCCATGTTAAGGAGTTAGCATTTTCTTTTTAAAAAATTTTTATTTATTTATTTATTTATTTTAATTTTTATTGGAGGATAGTTGATTTACAATGCTGTGTTAGTTTCGGCTGTATAGCAAAGTGAATCAGTGATATATCAACATATATCCACTCCTTTTTAGATTCTTTTCCCATATAGGTCATTACAGAGTACTGAGTAGAGTTCCCTGTGCTTTACAGTAGGTCCTTATTAGTTATCTATTTCATATATAATAGTGTGTATATGTCAGGAGATTGCATTTTATCCTAAGGGCGATGGTAAGGCACTGGAGCATTCTGAGCAGGGGAGCTCCGTTCTATGTTTTTATTTTTATTTTTTTATTTTTTTGCGGTATGCGGGCCTCTCACTGTTGTGGCCTCTCCCGTTGTGGAGCACAGGCTCTGGACGTGCAGGCCCAGCGGCCATGGCTCACGGGCCTAGCCGCTCCGCGGTATGTGGGATCTTCCCGGGCCGGGTCACGAACCCATGTCCCCTGCATCGGCAGGCGGACTCTCAACCACTGCGCCACCAGGGAAGCCCCGTTCTATGTTTTTAAAAGCTCACTCTGGCTGCCGTGTGAAGAGTAACTGGAAAGGATAGGGGAAGAAGCAGGGATCCCACATAGAAGATCGTTACATGACCCACAGATATAAGACACTGAAGACCTGGATGAGAGTGAAGAAAACGGAGCTGTAGGGAAGGGGTCAGATTTGGTATTTGTCTGGGGATAGAACTGAGAGAACTTGCTGATGAACTGGATGGCTGATGGACTGGGAGGAGGTGTTGAGGGGAGGGGGGTGGAAATCAAGGCTGACATCTTTGTATCTGGCCTCAGCAAATGTTAGATGGTGGTGCCACTGATACAGGGGAGGGGTGTGGGGAAGAGAAGGCTGGGGAGGGGAGGGCCATTGTGGGGTTGGGGTCTGCAGGTTACCCATCAAAATCCACTACCCACCAGGGTGACGCCTGAAATGATCATATCAGAACCATATTACGTGAGAGAAAAATTCATTTCTCTAACCCTAAAGCCACTGTATTGGGGAGTTCCTTTTAATAGCAGCTTAGCAATACTCTGATACAGAAATTGGTACCAGGAATGGAAAGCTGCCATGTATAAAAACCCTAAAACATGTGGCACTGGCTTGGCCAACAGGTGGTGAGCAACAGGGAAACAAATACTGAAGAACGGAAAACCAGTGACCTTTGTTATGTTGTGACAAAACGTTTAATAAAAACATTACCTGTGATAATTTGGAAGGCAGACCACATGCCTTCTTGAGCCACTAATTCTAGAAGAGTGGTTGGAAAGAGCAAAAAACATTTGCATGTGTTGGCTGCTTGATGCTGCCTTTAGCAAGATACTACAAGAAAGAGATTGGCCGGTTTGCAAGAAGAGATGAACAGAAAAGGAGATAACATAGAAAATCACTGTCCTCAGGGTTGGAAAAACCAACTGGTTTTGCCCAAAGAACAGATCAGACGGTAGGCGCTCAGAGCCTTTCTCAAAGCCTGTCTATTAGGCCAAACAATAAGCCAAACAAAGGAATCACCCTTGTGGCAAAGTATTCTCTTAGGGGTACTGCCTTGTCATCCAAGTCTATTATTTCAGATGTCCTTAGGGACTTTTAAACTTTCATTTAAAGTGGGAGAGAAAGAGGTGGGTTGGGCAACACAGACAGACAGTAACTCCATCAAGAAAGGAACTTGGGGTGTGGTTACTCCCCATGGAACTGACTAGAAGCAGAAAGACCCAAAGCCTACTACGTTTCTGAAGGGATTGTTATTATCAACAAAGTTGAAAGGCTAGACTTCAAAAGCCCATGATTGTCCCAGCCTAAATAAGCACTCAAGGAGGACAGATTTTCAACACCCTGTTGGGTGGCGGGCGAGAGCCACAGACAAGGAGGACTGTGCCAAAGGCAAAGCCGGGGACCAGGGAGACGCAGGATGAGGAAGCTGCCGCCAGAGAAGGGGGTCCCCCACCACCAGGGCGGGAAGGCCTCACCATTCTAGGGGGTGGAGCGTGGTAGAGACTGCTAGCTGGCTGCCCAGCTGGGCCCACTTCCCAGCTTCCTTTGCAGCTCCGTGGGGCTGTGTGTCTAAGCTCTCATCTGTGCAAGTGAGCAGAAATCAGACTGCTGTCTCACTTGCTTAAGAAGAAACTCCTGCCCGGGATTTCCGTGTTCTTTCCCTCACACTGGCTGGAAGCCCTGGAGGTTTCTTGTTAAAGACAGCAGTGCCATCGTCAGTCTGGGTCCCTAAATGACCCTGTGGGATGGAGCTCTCTACCAACCCGAAACATTTCCCTTGGAGCTATTTTGTGAGAGAGCCACCAACTGAATTTTGTTTGTTTGTTTGTTTGCGGTACGCGGGCCTCTCACCGCCGTGGCCTCTCCTGTTGCGGAGCACAGGCTCCGGACGTGCAGGCTCAGCGGCCATGGCTCACGGGCCCAGCCGCTCCGCGGCACGTGGGATCCTCCCGGACTGGGGCACGAACCCGTGTCCCCCGCATCGGCAGGCAGACTCTCAACCACTGCGCCACCAGGGAAGCCCCAACTGAATATTTTTAAGTTACTCTAATTTGGGGTCTCTGTTATATTGACTTAGATTGTCCTAACCAAGAGAACCCCACTAGACATCGGGGTGGAGAGGTCGAGCAGGACACTGGAACTTAGAGGAGAGACGAGGGATGTAGGTGGCCGTTGGGGACTCGTCAGGGTGTAGATAGGGGAGCGGGTGAAAACCCACCTTCCAGACAGAGAAGGGCTGGGAGCAGCCAACACTGGGAGGGGCATGAACCAGTCAAGGACTCAGAGAAGCAACGTCCAGCAGGGTAAGAGCGACACCAGAAGAACAAGTCAGAATCCCACAGAAGGATGTTTCTAGAAGGAGAGAGATGATTAGAATGGCAGTCTAAAGACAGGTCCTAGCCTGGCTCCACCTGAACTTACTGTGAGGCCTGGGCCAGGCCGTGTGTTCCCCTGCTGCTTCCTCAGAGCGGCCTCCCTGGCCACCCTCTTCAAGGCTCCCCCCTCGGTCACTGTCTGCAAGGCCTTCTCATTTACTCGCACTTGTCAGTGTGGTCTGCCTTCCCGGTGGACTCTGTCTTTCCAGGACAGGCTAGGTTGCTTCCCCTGGCCACCCTGGGACACGGGGTGGCCATTACCGGGGATGCAGGATGGTCTCTCTTCTCAGCAGGCCTGTAGCCCTGGAACTGCAAAGGACAGAGAATGTGATCTGTGGAACACCTACTCTGTGCCAATAGTGCTTTACACATGCCTCTCTCAAATCATCCTAATGGCATCCCTTAAGGGGGACCCTACTATCACCCCATTTTACAGCTGAGGACTGAGGGTGCTTTGCAGCTTACCGGGGTCACCTTTGGTGTTAAGTGCTGAAGCCACCACTCAAGCCAGGTCTGCCTGACTCAGAAATCAGCACACATTGTCTGCAACAGTGCATCTCACCATGTGACGGGAACGGCCCAGGACTAGAATTCAGACACCCAGGTTGCAGCATCAGCTCCATCAGACACATACCCTGTGGCCTTGAACCCATTGCTTCCCATCTCTGAGCCTCAGTTTCCCCATCCGTGAAGTGAGGAGGTTAGACTCGGATTTGCTGGGGGCCCCTCCACCTCTAATATTCTAGAATCCTTGGAAGGATGTACAGATGGGGGGACCCAGTTGCAGGAAGCAGATGTTTCCTCCTGGGCCAGAGAGTGGCAAGCAGCCCGGGCTGAGGCTGCAGGGGAAGGCTCCCCTCCATGGAGGGGGCTGCTGGGGGAGCAGATGGGGCAGGAAGATGGCAGCAGACTGGGGAGGGGCTTGTGCCATCACCTCCTCCACCATCTCCACCCACACTTTGGCTTTCGGGCAGAACCAGGGTTTGAAAATAGCAACCACCAGTTATTCGGCTATTAGCAGGGCTTTGTTTCCAAGGGAGCCTGCGGTACCCTGGCCCAGGTCAGAAGGGAGCAGGGATGCTGAGTCCATTCCGGGTTGCAGAGACGCAGTGAGCCACGGAGGCTGTGCAGCAAGGTGGGAAGAACCAGGTCAGGGTGGTTCTGGTCACAGGTCCTTCTCTGCTTCCCGACAAGAGGGCTTGGCCTCTTCCTGTGGCTGCTTTGCTGCCCTGGCACAGACCTATTGCCAGCTAGAAGCCTGGGTCGGCTGGCTGTGCCCTCCTGCTCACCCAGAAGTCTCCCCAGAGTGGGTCTCAGGCCTCCAAGTGCTGAATGAGGTCATGGTTATTCCAGATGTTGCTGTTCGGGTCCATCTGTACTCTGGGTGTATTTGGCTCAGCGACCACTTGTCTACGTGTGTGTGTGTGTGTGTGTCTGAATCCAGGTGTGTGGAGATGGAATACTAATGTGAATGTGGCATAAGGGGTGAGGAGGAGCAAGTGCCAAGGCCTCTCCCCAGGGTTCCTGCCGCCGGGCCCCACCCTCACCTCCTGCTGCGCCCTCTTCCCCCTGTGGGCCCCCCGCACAAAGCCCGTGGCTTCAGCATCCAACCACCTGCTTCTGCCTCACTCAGAATGAGCTCTTGGTCTGGTACGACTGTGAGCATAAACGTGTTTTGATAATTTCACTGGACGGTTGCCATGACGATCCCCGGCAAGCTCCAAGAGAGGGTGTTGGTGTGCGCACGGGAGCCGGGGGAGACGGAGGGGGCCTGAGAGACAGAGAGAAGAAGGGAGAGGGTGCAGGGAGATCCCCAGCGATACCCTCAAGTCAGACCTTCAGGCTCCAGTCCCCCCCACCCCCCCAGTGGCCCCATTCATGTCACGATGAGCTCACTGTCTAATCTGGGCCTCACTGTATACAGTGCAACAGAATACCAGCTGCTGGCAGGGAGGCTGCTGGAGCTGGCACAGCAGGGCTGGTCCCACTGGGGGAGGAACCCTGACAATCCCCCACTCCCAGGTTGAGCCCCAGGGAACACCATCCTGGACTGGGGAGCAGGGAGATTCTCGGGAACCAGAGCCCAGGGAAACCTCCCAACAGTCATGCCCAGGCTGTGGGCCTGGCTTGCTGATGTGAATAATGGGAATGCATTTCCCTGCTACGGGCTTGCTACCTGGCACAGCTTTGGCAGCCCAGGGTCTGTGGCCCAGTCCTTCCTGCATGCTTTTTTGCAGGCCTGAGTGTCGCCTCTCCCGGGCCTGCTGGCCAGGGAATCACTACGTGGATAATGATAAAATTACCATCTGTGGCACTTGAGCTTGGCAAAGTAGTTTCCTCTCTATGACCTCAGCAAAGCAGGGATATCTTTGCCGTCTTTTGAGTGGAGAACAGGGGCTCAGACAGGGGAGGGAACTAGATGAAGGTCACACAGCAAGCAGCAAGGTGGCAGAATAAGGATGGAACCCAGTCCTGAACTTTTTAGTCCAGCCTCGCTGCCCTGAGGACAGGTTCTCCGGAAGGGGTCCATCTGGCACTGCCCCTCACGTATAGGCAGGGAAACTGAGGCCCAGAGACATCCCCCAGCTAGTAAGCCTAAAGCAGCGCATGCAACCTCAGATTCTGAGAAATTTCACTGCCTCTGCTGAACCATGAGCCAGCCCCATGTGTTCCCCAAAGCAAGCCCCAGGAACTTACTTATGTTCCAAGGTTAAAGTGCCAGTCTCTGCCCTGGAAGGAGAGTCTTCTGGTTATTGGCAAAACAGAGCAAAGGGCAGCTGGAGTTGGCCGAGAACACAGAGGTGAGGGGGTCAGAGGTCTTCCCAGGCAGTGCCAAGTCCCAGCTGCATAAGGCAGCATTTCAAAGGGCCCCTAGCCTCTGCTATTGGAGCTGTGTGGCCTTGGGCAAGTCGCCTCAGCTGTCAGAGCCCCGGTGTCTACAGCTATCAAGAGCCAATGCGCACAGGAGCCCTGGGAGGAATGGCTTTCTGTGTTCTGGGAAGCAGCTGCCCAGGAGCAGCAGTCTCTGAAGATAGAGGTGCCCTCATGCCTGTCGTCTCCAGCTTGGCTCAGATCCATAATAACTAAGATCTGAGCCCGGATATGGATGTTTCAATAATTATCACCATGGGAGGGGGGCACCAAAAAGAAAGTGTTGTGGGTTCTGAAGACAACCCACAAAGAAGACGTTCACACAGCCTCGGCAATGGGTAACAGCAGGAGAAGAGGCAAACAGCGTATCGAGACTGCCTGCTTGGGCACCCTGGTTCTAGTGTTTGCCAGAAAGTTCTTCTTGCTACCCTGTGACGGTGGAAGCCTTGTGCCTGCCCCATCCTTTACCCAGGGTGGCAGTTATGAGGATCAAACCAGATTATTCTATGAGAACATACTGGGGTAAAACTTGCCCTGCAGGAGGGTGAATTTTTAAATGTATTCCAAAAAATTAGGGTTGAAACGATGCCCTCTTGTGTGATGTGTTGTGAGCCTGGCCTTGAACTGGCACACACCATCAGCCTCGTGAAAAGCTCCTGGCCCGCCATGGGGGCCCAGAGACTCCATTCTCCCCAATCCCTGCCTGTCTGCCTCCTCAGACATTGTCTCTGGCTGCCCAGCGGACACAAGATGCCTGCTGCACCCCAGTCTCTTTGCCCATTTTGGACACGCTGGGGCTGCAGGTCACTCCCAGGACAGCCCGCTTAAGGCAGCCTCTCTCCAACACTGCCCTCCTATAACTGGCCCATGGAAGGCATCTCCCCCTTCTTTCTTTAAGGCGGCAACAGCTGCCATTTCTCCAGCCATTCCCTCACAGGGACACCCAAGGGGATGGGATTTCAAGGAATGAGTTTTCTTCAGGCCAGGCACCAACACAAAGCACTCGGTACCTATGATCTCACCCTTAAGTTTATCCTGCAAGATGGGTGTTGCAATCTCCAAACTTCAGATGAGGAAACAGGCTCAGAGACGTTAGGGAACTCTCACAGGGCCACACAGCCAGGCAGAGATAGAGCTAAGGTTTGCACCCAGGTCTGTCACTGCCAAAGCTCATCTCATCATCCATCAGCAGCTCCCACGATGGTAACTCCCGGACCTGCCCAGACAGGGGTTCAGTGAAAGGAGGGACACGGTGAAGCGGCTGTACCTGGGGAAGAGTCTGGAATTCCAACTGGGAGCCAGGCTCCACTTCCCAACAACTTTTTTTTTTCTTTTTTAAAAATATATTTATTTATTTATTTTTGTCTGCGTTGGGTCTTCGTTGCTGTGCGTGGGCTTTCTCTAGTTGTGGTGAGCGGGGGCTACTCTTCGTTATGGTGCGCGGGCTTCTCACTGTGGTGGCTTCTCTTGTTGTGGAGCACGGGCTCTAGGCGCGCAGGCTTCAGTAGTTGTGTCGCGCGGGCTTGGTAGTTGTGGCACACGGGCTTAGTTGCTCCGCAGAATGTGGGATCTTCCCGGACCAGGGCTCGAACCCGTGTCTCTTGCATTGGCAGGCGGATTCTTCACCACTGCGCCACCAGGGAAGCCCCCCAACAACTTTTCCAGAGAGAAGGCTGGTGTCCTCTGGCCCAGGCAGTGGTCGGGTGGGGTGGGGAGAGGAGTGTGGATTACATCCAAACCCACTCCTTTGCCCGTGGTGATGCCACGGGGCGCTCCCCACCCATGGACATCCCGGCACTTGACACAGCGCAGGCAGGGCCCAGCCAGACAGTGGGCGCGCCAGGACCTCCCACGGAGGTGAGAGGGCACTTGGAGCAGTGTCATCAGGCCAGGGGCTCCCTCTCGCATCTGAGATTACTGTTTGAAGATACGAAGAAGAAAACCACAAAGGCTTGGTTGATGGGGGTCATGAGGCCAGAGGAAATGGAATAGAGCTGCCAGCTGCCAGCGCAGGAAGAAAACTTCCAGATGAGCTGGGCCAGTGTTCAGAGCGAGGGGCGTGACTCATTAGTGGGCCATACAATCAGTTAGGGAGCCATCACCAGCAAATTTTTTTTTTTTTTTTTTTTTTTTTTTTTTTTTTTTTTGCGGTACGCGGGCCTCTCACTGCTGTGGCCTCTCCCGTTGCGGAGCACAGGCTCCGGACGCGCAGGCTCAGCGGCCATGGCTCAAGGGCCCAGCCACTCTGCGGCATGTGGGATCCTCCTGGACCCAGGCACGAACCCGTGTCCCTTGCATCGGCAGGCGGACTCTCAACCACTGCGCCACCAGGGAAGCCCAAGGCGCAGATTTTTTATTTCAGTAAAATGAATGTAGTAATATCAACCTCATGCACTAGTTGTAACAAACAAATAACAGGCTTATGTAAAAATCCTTTAAATAACCCGGGTCCCCTGCATCGGCAGGTGGATTCTCAGCCACTGCGCCACCAGGGAAGCCCCATCACCAGCATTTTTGAATGATGCACAACAGACAACATCAGAGTAGAGACGTGTAATAAAGTATTGTTCTATTAAGCTTTAGTTTTAGTTAAATGTGTGTGTAAACTTTTTTTTTTCTTAACCATGAACTGTGGTCAAAACAACTACAAAAAATTAAATTGGTGCAACCCCTGTATTCTGCAGATGGGAAAACTGGGGCCAAGTGCAGAAGGGCTTGGCCCGGGGCCCAGAGACAGGATGCCGGAACACTACTGCCTCAGCACCCGGGGCCACCTTTCAGAGGCACAACTTCTTACTCACCTTTTAACCTTAGACACAATCAGCCTTGCCAACTGTTACCCCATGTTGCTCCCAGGCGAGAGTGGAAGAATACAGTGCTTTGTATTGGGGTGGGGGGCAATGGGGTGCCGTGAAAGAACTTTCTCCTTCCTCTCTGGCTCTCTCCCTGCCTCCTTTCCCTCCTCCCAAGCCCCCCTCCATGGGAACACCCCAGAATCAGGTCCCTTTCCACACTCCCACCCACTGCGCCCCCAATGGCCCCTGTACAGCTGCCTCCCGAGTCTCTCTTGGCCAGGCTGGGGCCTCTCTCCCCCAAGGCCTTGTCCTAGATCCATCTACACAGAAGTCACGCCACCTCTATCACAGTGAGATCCGCCCCAAGCCCGCAGGTTGGAGGATCCTCCTCCCCGTCTACATTATTTGATGATAATAGTTACCCAGACCGAGACGGGTCTACACTGTCACACTCAATTCTCACAACAACCCAGTCTTATTGGCAGACAAACTCAGGCCAAGAAATTTGCCAAAGACCACACAGCAGTAAGCAGAGGAGCTGGCTCTAGAAACAGGTCTACATGGCACCAAAACTGACACCTGGACACTCCCCTGCCCGGCTGATTCCTGGCAGCCTTTCCTCCAAAGGATCCTGGATGGGGCAGGATGCCCGTGTCGGGGAGTGGGGAATATCTCTTACCTTAGTTGCAACCAGGAAGGGAACGTTCCAGCCCCGGGGTTGGGGGGGCGGGAAGAATACTGGAAATGTTCTCCCAAGCCCCCGAGTCCCTCCTCCAGGAGAGGAGGACAGACTTCTCTGACAGGGGAGCTTGGAGAAGGCAGTGGCCTGCGGGGAAGGCGAATCCCTTTCCTGCCCACTTGCAGATCTGCCCGCCCACGGAGAGGGAGTGTGCTGCTCGGCTCCTGTGGCCCCCACCTGGGAGGGAGGGACACCGGGAAGGGCCAGCGTCCACCTGCTGGAAGCAGGCCCGGAGGCCCACCTCCTCAGCTCTCCACGTGCTGGCGCAGCGGGGCTTGCAGCGACTCTCCCAGCAGCTGGCGGGGACAGGGCCTGCTGTGCTGTTTCCTTGAACAGGGTGCCCCAAGGCCCAGACTTGGTGAGGGAGTATCAAGAGTCTGACCTTGGTCATGGATAGAAGCCAAGGTCTCCCATCCAGCTCTGTCAGACATGCTGACCTCATAGCTGAGCCCTGTGTCTGTTTTTCTTTTGCTTCAGGACTCGCGGCAAGAAGGGTTGTTACCAGCACCAGGAAACCCAACATCTTTTCTCCTCACTGCTCCCAGAGTGCCTACCAGGCCACACACGCAGATACCTCCGCCTGGGCTCCCGTCCCGGTCTCGCACAGGTCTCCCCGCCTCGAGTCCCATCCCCTCGCTCCCTCCTGATAAGTACATTTTCCTAAAAGTCTCAGCCCTCGGAGGCTCCCCACCATCAGAGCCTTTGGCCTGGGGTGGCTCCCAGGCCTGATCTGGGCCCATCTTCTTCTCTCACTGTCTCTCCTCCAGCTCAACACTCCCTACACAAGCCCTGGACACAAGCCACGTAGGCTCCACTGCTCATGAGCCTTCAGGCTGTTACTTCAGGGTCCTCCTTCCCATTCTCCAAGTGCCTCCTCCGCCATGCAGCCTTCCATGACCACTACCCCAAATTACGTCCCATATTCCTCCAACACGTGTGGCACTCACTGTCAGGACCCCTTGTTCCACATTCACCTTGTTATTGAGGTTCTTCAAGTATGCGTCTTGTTTTCTCAACAAACGACACATTACGTGACAACAATTCTAACACTGGCTAAGATGTACTGAGTGCTTGCTTACTCTACACCAGGCACAGCCTCTCCTTCAAGGAGAGAAGCTTTCTAGAACACTGGCCTGGCACATTATTGCTGCTCAAAGCATGGCATGATTTTCTCAAATATACGCAAACACTGCTGGTAGAAGTTGGGGCAACCTTTCTGGAAAGTCATTCACATTATGTATTCAAGGCCTTAAAAATACGTATAGCTTTCCAAATCTGGGCCAGGACCCCACTTTCAGGAATGTATTCTAAGAAACAATCATACACATGCACAAAGGTTTAGCCACAGGACGGCTGCAAAAGTGGAGGGGTGGTGCTTCAGTTTCATCAATTGTAAAGTGGGAATAAAAATAATGCCTAGCCCATGGCCTGTTATGTGGATTCATAACTCATGAGTTAATGTATGTAAAGCACTTAACACAGTGCCTGGCACAATATTCAGGCTCTATAACAATGTTACTTATCTCTTCTTTTATTATTTGAACTGAGGTCTGATTGAGGCCAAATCCTGGACTCCTAGCTACACTGCCGCCCCACCATCCACTCTCAGGATTTCCAAAATCAACAGAATGGTTACAAATAGCAAAAGCAACTCCAACCTGAACAATGATTGAATTATCCAACACAACGGACTGGGTACATAATGATACAACTATATACCATTCTACGCAGCCACTTCTTAAGGAACAACAATTAATGTCATGCGTCAATTTAAAAAAAATAAGTAGCAAAAGACTACAAGTTGATGAGTTCAGTATGAAGTTGCTTTCTTTTCTTTTCCTTTTTTTTTTGAAGTATACAAACGCGTAGAGAAGAAATCCACTGCAAAATGTGAAGAGCTGTCATCTCTGGTATGAAGTTATAAATGATTTTCCTTTTATCTTTCTTATAAATTTCTTACCAAGAACACATATCCCTTTTGTAGTTAGGAATAAAAACTAATGCTGAAGAGGAAAATGAAAACCATGCTGGTTTACTTCTATCTGTAATAGGAGGGATCGTGTCTCCCTTTTATATGCTCCCCACTGCATCTAACACACAATTTCTGTACATAAAAGCCCTGGTCTTGAACAGAATTCCTGATTCAAGATTGCCTGGCAATCTTGTTTACTCTTCCAGGCCAAGGCATTCTGTACAGAATCTAGAAATGGTCTGCAAGGACAAGAAAACAATGTGACTGGCGGGGGTGTGTCACACTGGTCTGTGACCCGCTCGCCAGGCTGGGGAACATCATGAACTGACCCGAGGGGGAAGAGGCGGTGGAACCCGGCCAGGACTGGTGCATTAGGAGGCCAATTACCTGGGGAGCATGTGGCGAGGCTGCTAAGAGCTACCGGGCCTCGATGCAAGGCCGCTTGAGCATCTGGGAGCTCTCTTCAGCGCGCTGTAAAGAGCTTCCCAGGAGACGCTTAAGTGCAGCTGGATCTTAATATGATCAGCCTCCTCGTGCACAATTTCCATCTTGCTCTTCCTCCCACAGCCACTGGGCCTCCCCTCGCTGCCCGCGACAGAGGTGCAGGCACCCAGGGAGCCGGGCAAGGGGAAGGGTAGGGTCCCAGGGCCATCTGTCAGTCACAGCGGCACTGCCCACCCAGCAGAGGGGTTAGGGTTGGGGCTAGCAGGGCATGTGGAATGTTCTACTTAAAACGATTACATTGCTAGGCACATTACTGTCAGGCATGTCACATTCATGAGCTCGACCCTCACCAGACCTCGGAGAGGTGGCTGCCTCTGCGTCCACTTCACAGCTGAGGAGACTGAGGCTTGGGGGCTGACAGATGGGTCCAAGGTGACTCAGCTAGGAAGGACAGAGTGGGACTCAAGGTCAGGTCAGCCTGGCTCAAGTTGAGGCTAGACCCACGGGGGCTCTGCACTAAGTCTGCCAGATGTGGAGCCTGGGACAGAGGGGATGTGTCAAAGCTCTTTCTTAATTCCACCCTTGCAGGCAGCACTGTGACAAGGGGGGGCCTAACCAGTCTTGCCTGAAGTTGTCCAGCTAACTCCCCAGAGCAGCTGGTGCAGAGCTCAGCCTGCTCTACGTTCGGCAGGAAGACGCTCCCTCGAGCTGCGCCAGGGATCCTGGCCACATCCCGAGCCACCCAGCCGGGACGGCATGGAGACCGCCACCACCAGTCCCTGGAGGGCTGCCCCAACAGGCACTGCGACCTTCTGGGGCTGTCTGGGCCCATGTTCCCTCTTGTCACCAAGGTCTGCTTTCATCTGGGGATCTCAGAAGAGGTCGCGGAACCTCAGAGTGGTGGAAAGAACACTGGCCTGGGCACTTGTTGTGGCTCTTCACGCTGCTTCTGCCGGCGTGGCCCTGGGTGGCCCTCAGAAGAGCATCTGTCCAACGGGGAGAGTAGCTCCTAGCCTACACCCTCACAGGACTTGTGGAGACAAAGAGCAAGGCGGCGGGAGAGTCCGCCAGCTCTCCTCTCTGGCCCCCCTCTCCCAGCCCAGGGCGGGAGGCCCTCCAGGGGGCCGACTGGGGGGCGAGCGGGAAGCCACACACTCAGACTTCCTCCCCAGATTTTTGCCTCTAGGCTAACTGTCCTCCTTTCCCCTTTACACGGGGTGAATAGAGGCTCACAGCTAACATCAGAGACAGGGTGCAGGGAAGAAATTAGTGGCTAATCCCTTGACATATTTTTCAGAGAAAACATTCCAGAAAAGTTTTCTCTAACCAACAGGGGCAAGGGGGAGACACTTCTGGGGGGCCCTCCTCCTCTCCTGGACTCTCCTGAGTCCCGACCGGGTGGGCAGCAGCCTGAATACCCCAGGCCCGAGTGTGGGAGGCCCTCACGGCGTCCTTCATCCACCCATCCCACAAACTTTCTTCAGGCAGGGAGGACACAGCCCGCAACCCAGAATCGCTTTTTGGAGGGTGCGGATTCCCTTCCTAGATGGTCCCATCCTCATGCAGACAAGGGTGGGGGCAGGGAGGGACCTGGTGGCAGAGGCTCCGACTCAGTCCTCAGAGCCACAGAGCGGCCCGGGGGAGGGCCTCCCCGCTGCAGCCTCCTGGAAAGGCGAGGCCGCCGTCCCGTCTCCGCGGCTAATGCTGCTCCTGCAGGCTCGCGCTCGCCTTCTCGGGGGCGTCTGGAGCATCACAGGCGCTGCGCTGCAGGCGCTGGTCACAGCGCTCGCCCACACCCTTCCTGCAGTGGGCGGCTAACTGCAACCTGATCACGCAGCCCTCGAGAGCCCCGCGCCTGGCCCACCACTTCCTCCTGCTTCCCGCCCCCTGGGGAGAAGCTTCCAGGCTCCCAGGCAAGGACCCGAGGTTTTGCCGGCTGCTAAAGGGGGTGAGAAAGCACAGTCCCTCCAGCCCCAGGAGACTCAGGCTGCCGCTTCCCCCATCCCCCCTACGCCAGGGCCGGGGGAGGCCCAGAGATCGCACTAAATGCCTGAGGACAAGTAACCACGCAGGAGCCTGCCCACCAGGAACACCCAGTCTCAGGATCTGATCTAACCTCTAGGTACCTCAGTTTCCTCATCTGTTTAAAAAACCAACCAACCGCCTCATAGGGTTGCTTTTAAGAATAAGTCAGATTATGTATGTAACAGGTCCAGTAAATACTCTACACTTCCTCCTGGCTTTCACCTTTCCTTCCCTTTTAGAAACCTAGACTTTGTGTCCAGAGTTAAAAGCTAGTGGGGTCAGAGGCCAGGATCCTGCCTGAGCATGTCCACACTCGTGGAGGCCACATGACAATAGGGACTGTCCCTGGTGTCCAGGGAGTGTGACATCACCATTACATGGAGGGGAAGTGATAGCATTCAAATAACTAATGATCACAGTGTCACACATGCCCTGGTCATCTCCAAGTTGGCTCATCTGAGAAAACAATCTTCTGGGTAATAGTAGCTACAAAAATACTACCTAATTTATCCTGTTTTCCTACACGCCCAGCTGAAAGCCCAGCCCAGCATGGGGCTCTGGTCACAGGTTGGGGAAGGCTTTTCTGATTTGTCACAGCAGTACTAAGCCAGCTGGAAAAGGCACCATTAACCTGTGTTCCACCCTCATTAGTAAACATCAAAATAATTTCCCTGCTGACCCCGAGACACAGGAATCATCATATCTAAGAATGGATTCCAGCAGCACAACACTGACAGGGGTCTCATACTGGCGCTCCTTGCAAAGGGAAGCTGGGAGGGGGTAAGGGGACAGCTGTAAACTAAATCCCTCTGAGGAGAGCGTGTGGGTGGAACCACGTATGTGTAAAGATTTAAACAAACAGAATGCATCACTATGGAAACATTCGGCTTTTTCAAAGGCATAGTTAAGAAAATAAAGAAATCAAGACTTCAGATGCAACACTACAAGTGTTTATGACCAGAAAAGGCAAAGTGGGTCTTAGATGTTCTGCAGCCAAGGAAAAGCTGCCAGAACTCAAGGAAGAAATATCCGCAGCAGGGCAGGGCCCCATCGTGTGTCGGGCTCTTCTCTGAAGCGTCCAACTGGAGCGTTCTGCTCACTGCAGTGCCCGCTTAACTCTTCTGGGGTTGCCATGACACAATTCAGGAGACGGTGCCACTTACTGACCAGGTCCAGACAGACCTGCCACTCGTGAGGGCAGGTCATACCAGCCATGGAGGCAGCAGGGAGTGAGTGTCACAGGAAAATGGCAGGTTTATGAGCTGTGACCCAAACTTATTAGGAATCATCAATGCCATGTGAGTTAGTGGTTAGTTGTATACCAAGGATACCATCTGATGTTGTGTCAGATGTTCCGACCCATGTTTTGAGGCAAGGTGCCTGTTGTCAGCATGTCTTTAGTGTGCAGAGCTTACCCTGCTTCTTGGGCTGTCTGCTATCGGAGTCGTGGTGTTGGTAAGCATCATGAGGAAGCCTGATGCTGAGTCTGGGCATCAGGGTCCCCAAATGTACTCACAGATACGAATGAAGGGAGGAAGGGACCACCTGTCTACCTCTGAAAGTTTGCTTGGATATGGTCAGGAAACATGTTCTCAGTCACTTGCCAGGAAGGTGAGATGAGAATTTGTCTAATTTGTCATAAATTGGACTGTGTCCCCCCAAAATGAGCTTCCCCCAGTAAACTGGACAGTTCTAGTCCAGGTGGCAGCAGAGTTTCTGACTAGGAGATGCTCATGTTGATTAAGGAGAGATGAGGTGCAGATACCTGCACTGGTTCACAGGAAAGCCAGGGGACAAACAGAGTGGCCTGGCAGTCAGCCTGGCCAGCAGGGCACTAGGGTGAGCTTGGGTTGCCCGCTCTGCATGAGCGAGCCCTGAGGCTCATGGGCCTGGGGGTGCCCACGGCAGAGGGAAAGGCACAGTCTAGGCATTAGCCTGTGCTGTGTGTGCTGGTTCTGCCGTTCATAAGTCCTAGGAAATGACTTCACCTCGTGGAGGCTCAGTTGCCTAGTCTCTACAACGGGACTAGCATCTTGTTTTGGCAGGGCTCCAGGGAGGAGTAGGAATTATGTAGGAAAACCTCCTAGGACGGTTATTAAGTTGTCCTGGCAGGTTATTAACGCTCAAACAACGGGCAACTAAAACACTAGGCCTGTTTTTCTTCAGGCGACAGCCGTTATATTTGCTCCCTCTGCTTTACAAGTAATGTTGGCAAAAATAGCTTCGCCCCTGATTCCTAGTTAGATCTACCACCAGTAAAACACGGCAACAGGTTGGTGCAGTCACTAAGCGTGGGCCTCCTTTGCCGGGGTCTGGAATTCCTGTCCAGTCCTAACCCTGTACTTTTATTCTATGGCAAGTACCTACTTGACATTTCAGAAGGGACATTATCTTAGTGGTAGAAAGAGCGGCAGTTCCAGCATTTGACAGCAAGAAACAAAACCTAAGACTGCTGCTCTCAGGTGAAGAAACCCAGGCGGTGGTCCAGGCTGTCTGCTGAAGAGCAGGAGTTAGTCTCCCTGACAGACATGGCAGTGATGAGGGAAGAGCTGAAATCGTAGCTGACGCGAGGGGAGAGCATGACCCCGGGTCAGGAGGGATGTGGTTAAGACCTGGAGTCATCTGTCAGCCCTGTCACTTGTGCGAACAGAAGAGGAATTTCCCCAGGTCATGCAGCCAACTCATAGCCGAAGCTGGATGCACCACTCTGGCCAGGTTGTGTTTGTTTGAACTGGAGGAAAGCCAGGGATTAAATAGGTTTCATTTTATAGTTATGGTGATTTGTACCTCCCTCACGGGAAGGCTCAGTCAGTATGATGTTCAGATTTCATAAAGCATTTAGCATTTCTTAGAGAAAGGAGCAACACACAGGCAACGACATTTAAAAGAAAGAGACTCTGGTTCAAGAAGCTACAGAGCCTGTCAGAGAACAGCGCCTGGCCAGGCATGGCATTCATCTGCCTTCTGGGGAAGGGCCTGCCCAGCCTTTGGCATTTTATTGTGATCATGGAGATCATCAATCTTACAGCATGGAATGGAAACAGGATCAAAAGCAAGAAGGCTCGGTAAATTTTCCCCACAGGGAGCTAAGGGAAACTCGAACTCTCTCGCCCTACTTTCATCCATTTAAATCCATTCTCTTTCTCTCCGGTTTTCCCTGTCTTGGTTTGGAACTGGCATGCTGCTCCTAAGTCAAGGGGTCAGGAAGACACGTGCTTTTATGATGCAACCAGGGGCAGTCGCTCTTTCTGCTTTGGGAACCCTGGTGACATCAGAGACTAACCCTTTCATCTCGGGAACATGTGTTGAAGAAAACACTGAGTCAGAAGAAAGCCTTAGTCATAGGGGTACTGAACTCTAAAGTGAAAAGGACTGTTAGGTAACTGAGTCTATTCCCTGTAGGACTGCTCCCGCTCCTATCCGGCTAGGGTTTAAATGACTCAAGTCATTCTCCAGGGGGAACTAATCTTTGTAGAACAGCTGCCACTAGCAGGGCATTTGCTGCTCTTCAGCCGAAATTTCTCATGACATCACTCAATTCTTCCTCCCTTTGAGGGGACAGTTTTCTCTTGTATTTCAAGTAGTCCAGGTGGCTGCTTGGAGAGGCACTGGAGAATACCACCTCTGCTCTTTATTCAGAGGCCTGTAACCTGTCTGAGCGTATCCTGGGAAGATGGACAGGCAAGGAGACTCAGTTAAATAAAGTGCTCCCAGAATATGCAGCTTTGCATTACAATAGCACACAAGCCAAGTTGTTCAGGAGTCAGGGCAGACTTCAACAAAGCTCTGTTTGGGTTTTAGCAGCTGTCTGCCTACGGAAGGCTCCAGAGTCACTGACTCATCTTTATATCTCCACTTTGCTAAAGGCACAAGGAACAAACGTGTGGATTTACCCCGGAGGCAAAGTCCATTCATATTTCTTCAAATGAAGCGGGAGAGGGCAGAAAAAAAAACTGCTTATGGACAAAATCATCTGTGAACACAGCCACAGCAGTTTTTAATCTGCCTAAAGAAAATACGTGATTTCAAAACAAGATTAGGGATTACTGTTCCCACAGTAAACATATCACAAACATGAACTGCAGGCCGTCATCTAATAGGACTCCAAGCTGGGAAGCAAATCCCATCCACATCTTCCAAACAGCCACACCATGAGAGCAGCTGGACCAGTCTCCGGAAGTTTCTTCATGGTGGAAGGTTTGCTCAGTCTCAGCACAGCTTCCCTCTCCAAGACCTCACATCACCGGTGCGCCCCTCAAGGGTCAGGATAAACTGTCCGAAAAGTCAAGTTTATTCTTGGTTCTCTAGAGTGGTACTCCTTGGGCACTCGATGCTAAATGGAAATATGAACAACTCTGACATACACACACTTACACTTTTATTCCAAAGCAACTGAAAACTTATTTATGAGGACATAGACATGTTTCAATTTTATCTCCCGCCAATGAGCAGCAACAGCTCCTTTAAGTCTTGTGGAGAAAGGTCTTCTTCTCTGAAACAAATCTCTACCACCACCCTCACTGTGATATGTCAGCACCCTCACAGGCAGACAGTTTCCTTTTTTCTAAGTGTTGCTCTTCCTCTCAGCCTCCTGCCATTTTTCCAAAGCTCAAAAGAAGACACATAAATGGCTGAGATCACAGACAGGCATGAGATTCCCCTCTCATGCTAAGTGTTCTTAATTTGCACACCTTGAAAATGGCCTGGCCTAAGCTATGGAGCTGTGCAGCCCCATATGCTAGCCACTGGCGGCCTGAAGCTCTAAATTAATTAAAAATTCAGTTCTTCAGCACACTAGCCATATCTCAAGAGATCAACAGTCATGTGTATAGTGGCTACCACATTGGGCTACACAGATAGAGTATTTCCATCATCACAGGAAGTTCTAGTGGATACCGCTGCTGTAGAGGGCCATTTTGACTGTCAGTAGAATCAAAACCCCTTGGAAATGATGTCAGTTTATTGCCTCTTGCTCATTATAAAAGCCACTTGCTTTTCACCACGTCTAATACAGAAATTAATAACCATAAGTCAGTCAGGAAACTGCGTCTACATGACAGCAAATCCACGTCACTTGCATGTTCTCACCTGCCAGTCTGCTTGGGTGGCTCCTTCCATGAGTAACAAGGTCCCGTGATCCAAGGGTAACTTCACTCTCTCCACATATGTGTAGTCTCCGTTCTCTTCCTAGAAAACAGCATTCATTGCACTGAATTTTTTTGCTTGTGTGATCAAGATGCTGCAACAGAACATGACACTGGTCAAAGAAATGCCAGCCTCCACTCAGCCAGACTGGCTCTGTCACTTGGTGGCTGACTGGCCTTAGGCAGGTTACTTCACCTCTCTGTTCCTGAATTTACTCACTTGTAAAATGAGGATGATGAGAGTACCTGCCGCCACACAGGGCTGCTGTGAGCCTCATCCTACATATGTGTGAATTACTTGGAGACTGGTAAGTATTAGGTACAGCATAACAGCTATTAGTATTAGTATTATCAGCATCCAAAATGCAGGAAAGCACATTCTGGCCTATGAAGGAATTCAAAGTCATTTATACAATAATTCTTTACATCTGCCTTATTCTGTGCCCTGTGTTTTGACATAGTGTGAGCAGAATAGGCTTTCAAACAAGACATGGTGTGATGAGTTTTGACCCCCTTTTCATAATTTATGCTAATTCACTAATTGGTACCTAAGTTAAAACTAGTCACAACTCTTCTTATAGCTACTTTGGTATTTTGGAGATATATTCTTGTTTCTTTCCAGAACAATCAACAACAAGATTTTCTCAAAGAAGGGAGGGAGCTCTGCTGTGACCAGAACAGTGTTGCTAAACTGAGACTGGCTGTGTAAGCCTTTGAGAATGGATCGCAACTCCTGAGCACCTAGGATACAAAGGCCCGTATTTACATTGCCCCTTTCTTCCAGAGCTCAAAGTCAATTCACGTCCAACACCGTTATGAAGCCTCCCAGCACGGGCTGCAATATGGCCAACAGGTGGTGTCACTCCTCCTCCACCGCTGACAAAGGGGCACATTAAACAACTTCCTTGCTCACAGCAACAAAGAGCACGTCAAGAATTGAGACCGGGACAGACCCAAGTTTCCTGACTTCTTCACCTCCATTCTGGGCAGATTCATCCATTCATCTGCTTCACTTCCAATGCAAGAGATTACATTTGGGTTACTACAGGATTAATTTCACTGCAATGCTGTGTTTATGTTTATTATTGTAGGGGTGCTTCTGAGAATGTAACTGTTTACAATGATTTTCCCCAGGAAAATCAAAATCAAAACAAAATGAACTTCCATAAACAGTCTAGGTTCCAATCCCCAGCCCTTGGCAGTGACTTTGTCAAGCACTGTCGTAACTTTATAAGCAGAAGATATAAGCAATGTTTGAAATAACTTTTGGTCTCAGTGATTGATTTTGTGTCTGCCACCTTTTGTCTTCCAGTAATAAGTAAGCACCAAAACATTTACCTCTGACCCCTCAGCCAACCAGTGGGAGGTGACCCTGTCCTCAGGTAGCCCAGCTCCATCTCAGAAAAGCAAAAGGTTGCTCTCTGAAAAAAGTATTCCAGACAGAGGAGATGTATGTTCTACTGAAGAAAAGGTATCAGAAGGGAGTGCATCGTTCATGAGATCAGAGGGTCCAAGGCTCCTTGATTTAGGCTGTAAGTCAGTCACCAGATCAAGGTTCAACTCATCTAGAAACAGAACTGTTGCTGCCCTCTATATAATCCAGAAGTACAACGGGGCCTTAATCTATAAACCAAGCACAGACACTAAGACAGGAGAGTACAGTGGACAGGAAAGACACTTAACACAACAGGAAGAGAATCCTGAGATGAAGATCTCTTAGAACATTAAAACATTATTGGGATAACACTGTACCTCAACTACACTTCAATTTAAAAAAAGAAAAAAAATACACTAAGGAGGAAAAGCATGCTCTAGGAAGAAGGAATTGTATATGCAACAGCCCAGAGGCCAAGAAACCAAGCCCCATCCTGTGTACACAGGTCTGTGAGACCAGGGAACAGGTATAAGGAGTAATTTGGAGAAGTTAGAAAAGTTAAGAGCCAGCATTTTCTAATCCAGTGTTGCTCTGCCAAAGCCACTGTAATAAAATGCAAATTTGATCTCAGAATTCCTCTCCCTTGCTTAAAATACTTTAATGACATCCCAAAGGTTTCAGGATGAAGTTCAAATCCATTAGCTTGGCACCCAAGGCTCTTGATGACCTGCCTGCTCCTTCTCTTTAGTTTCAGCTCCTACATCTCTCTCACGGGCACCCTGTGCTCCAAATAAATGGAACTACTTACAGTTTTCCAAACATGAAAAAAAAAAACAAACCATTATTGGGGAGGAGGGAGTGCTAAGGCCAGTGGAAGAGAAGAGGGGAGCACTGTAATTCTACCTGGAAACATGAAGCAGGAATAGACCCAGCAAGTGAAAGAGAATTCCGAATGCAAGAGGGAAATATCAGCATGGACGGAAAGTGATGTTCAACAGAGCCACATCTCCCTCACTATATTCCTAAGACCTGAGGTTTTCAAATGAGAGAAAGCCTCAGGTTGGTTTGAAACACATTACATCCAGTATAACCATTAGTTGTACCAAAGAGCAAAAGAGGGTGAGCCTTCACTTGGCAGGGAGCTACTCTCATCAGTCCCTGAAGGAGACAGTGATACCAGCACACTCACAGTGAGAGGTGACGTCATTACTTTGCTGCTTGTTATTCGTTCCTTCCAACACCCTTGGCTTAGGAAGTACATTCCTAATTCACAGAAGGAGACAGAAAGGAGGGCAGGGGATTCTATCAAGGCAACACAGAGCTCACGAATGCTTCCTTCCCCTGAGACCAGAGCAGCAACAGACCAAAGAGCCACACTTTAACTTAACCAAGATACACAGAGACTTTTTCCACTGAGGAAGCGGATAAAAGGCCAGAGGAGCTCACGTGGCTAAGCATAAGGGCTCAGTTGATAAATGGATAAGCGACAGTGGAAGCACAGTTCAGACTGTTTAGAGGAATGAACTCACAGCCATTAAGCATGGTTAAGTTACGCAAACACTGCTCTGTAACCCTTTTGATTTATTCAGGTCTTTCTTCAAAACAAAACAAAACACACCCATTAAAAAGCCATGGCTTAGGGGATTCCCTGGTGGCGCAGTGGTTGAGAGTCTGCCTGCCGATGCAAGGGACGCGGGTTCGTGCCCCGGTCCGGGAAGATCCCACATGCCGTGGAGTGGCTGGGCCCGTGAGCCATGGCCGCTGAGCCTGCGCGCCTGGAGCCTGTGCTCCGCAGCGGGAGAGGAAGCCATGGCTTAGGATAAAATTTTTCCATTCCCAATCCCAGTTAAAAGAAACTTTTAGGGTCACAGTCAGTCTACAGGGTGGGTTTTGCTGTTGATATTCTTGGTTTTCCACACACTTGAAACCTCACAAGTAGATGGAAAAAGAAAAAAAAATTTTTTTTATATTGGTGTTAATCAACATTCTCACTCCCTCCCCAACCATAGCCAATTCATCTGAATGCTTAATTATAATTTCCAGTGAATGCTGGGGTTTTCCAAAGTTCCACAACTTTCACCAAGATCTTAGCATATTCAGTTTCCTTTAGAAAAATGTTATTTAGGGACTTCCCTGGTGGTCCAGTGGTTAAGACTCCACACTCCCAATGCAGGGGGCCAGGGTTCAATCCCTGGTCAGAGAACTAGATGCGACATGCTGCAACTAGGAGCCCACATGCTGCAAATAAAAATCCCACGTGCCACAACTAAGACCCGGCACAGCCAAATAAATAAATATTTTTTTAAAAAATGCTATTTAGGGGCTTCCCTGGTGGCACAGTGGTTGAGAGTCCGCCTGCCGATGCAGGGGACATGGGTTCGTGCCCCGGTCTGGGAAGATCCCACATGCCGCGGAGCGGCTGGGCCCGTGAGCCATGGCTGCTGAGCCTGCGCGTCCGGAGCCTGTGCTCCGCAACGGGAGAGGCCACAGCAGTGAGAGGCCCGCGTACCGCAAAAAAACCCACAAAAAACAAAACAAAACAAAACAATGCTATTTAGGAAAAAAAAAAAGCCTGGGTGTATATTGTTATATCATTACAAACCACCCAACAGATAAGAAATCTAAACGTTTTGCTTTTCACTGGAAAGGAAACTTCACACTGTATGAGATCTATGTAGATTTTTCATGTAATTGCGCCTTTCTTGTCCTAAAAAAGGTGTCTTAGAAATTATAGCGTTGGCCAAAAAGTTCCTTTGGTTTTTAAGTAAAAATAAAAGACACTTTTCATTTTCACCAAGAACTTTATTGAACAACGTATTCACCCTTTTGTTTCACTACCTTCCGCCACTTTCCAGGCAACTTCATAATTCCATCTTCCCAAAACTTTTAATCTTTTTGAGCAAAGAATTGTTCCAGGTGCCTTTTACAGTCTTCCAGGGAATTGAAATTTTTTCCATTAAGAGAATTTTGTAAAGACCGAAATAAATGGAAATCCGAAGGTGCAATGTCTGGTGAATACGGCGTATGAATCAGAACTTCCCAGCCAAGCTGTAACAGTTTTTGCCTGGTCATCAAAGAAACATGTGGTCTCGCACTATCTTGATGGAAGATTATGCATTCTCTGTTGACTAATTCTGGACACTTTTCGTCAAGTGCTGCTTTCAGTTGGTCTAACTGGGAGCAGTGTTTGTTGGAATTAATCACTTGGTTTTCTGGGGAGCTCATAATAGAGGACTCCCTTCCAATCCCACCATATACACAACATCACCTTCTTTGGACCAGCCTTTGGTGTGGTTGGCAGGGGTTTATTTTGCTCGTCCCACGATCTCTTCTGTTCCACATTATTGTACAGAATCCACTTTTCACTGCCCATCACAATTTGTTTTAAAAATGGAACATTTCTATATGTTTAAGTAGAGAATCGCACGCGGAAATACGGTCAAGTTTTTTTTCGCTTAACTTATGTGGAACCCAAACATCGAAGCGATGAACATAACCAAGCTGGTGCAAATGATTTTCAATGCTTGATTTGGATATTTTGAGTATGTTGGCTATCTCCCGCATGGTATAATGTTGATTGTTCTCAATTAACGTCTCGATTTGATTGCTATTAACTTCAACTGGTCTACCCCACCGTGGAGCATCGTCCAGCAAGAAATCTCCAGCACGTAACTTCGAAAACCACTTTTGACATGTTCGATCAGTCACAGCACCTTCTCCATACACTGCATAAATATTTTTTTGTGTTTCAGTTGTGTTTTTACCTTTCTTAAAATAATAAAGCATAATATGCTGAAAATGTTGCTTCCCCCATCTTTAATATTAAAATGGCTACACAAAAATTCACCAATTCTGATTTTTTTTTAATGCACACTGATATGACAGCTGTCACCACACAATCTAACAAAATTGTTTCAAATGAAGTTAAAAGACAACTAAGCGCTACTAGAGCCATCTTATGGAAAAAAACGAACGAACCTTTTGGCCAAGCCAATACAAACGTCAGTGCTTGAAAATCATCATTCGCATAGTTTTTCTTCCTACTATAAAAGTAACGTAAGTTCACTAGAGTAACTGACACACTTGTAATTACCTGTTCAATGTCTGCCTTCTTGATCTCTGATAACAAACTCCATGAGGGGAGGGCTATGCTGTCTTTCCCTTTTGAAATACACTCAATGCCTATCACACATATCAATAAATATGTCCTGAATGACTGAGGAAAAGCACCAAGAAAATATAGAAATCACCCTTAATCCCGTCATCCAAAATTCATACAACACATACACAGGGAATATTCTACACATACAATCGTGCACTCATTTTTAACACTGTATTGTGAGCATTTTCTATATCTTAGATGTACTGTATTTTAAAAATATGGCTGTATAATATTCCTTTGTATGAACACCTCCTTCCTCCTTTAAACTCACAAATTATTTTTTGACCACCTACATATGTTAGGCACTATGCTAGTGCTAAGGATATAGCAGTTAGGTACACATGGTTGGAAACAGAGATTTTAATATACCAGTGATACTTTAAAAAAAAAAAAAAAGAAAGGAAAGAAAAACCTACTGCAAGTAGATCTTGGTCTAAACATCTCTGAGTATATTTCTAGGATATATTCTTTAAAGTGGAATAACTGGATCTAAGGGTATGAACTTGAAGGCACTTTGATTTATACATCAAACTGCTTTAAGAAGGTTGTGGCAATTTATAATTCCAGCAAGAAAATGTGACAGCACCTGCCTTCTGAGCGCATCACCAGTATGGAACATTATCAATTGGCAAAAAAAATTAGGGAAAAATGGCAATTCATTCTTCAAACAGAGTTCTTTAATTTCTAACCAAGTTCACCGTTTTTTCACATGGCTGTTTGCTGTTTGCATTTCTTCTACTGTAAACTCTGTTTGTGTCTTTTGTCCATCGTTCTATGGGGTGTTAATGTTTTTCTTATTGATCTGTAACCATGTACAATAAGATATTTTCCCTCTGTCTCTGTTACACTTTCTATAAATATTTTTTTCATTTGCTATTTGCCTTTTAACTGCATTTATGATATTTAACACAGAATAGCTCAAAAATTTTTACAGTCAACTCTACTGATCTTTCTTTGGCTCTCCTTCACGGTTTTTTCCCGTCTTCAGGAAACTTAAATATACAACTGCATTTCCTTTCAGTTAAAAAAAAAGTCTATATGTTTTACATTTAATTCTTTAATCAACCTAGAGTTGGCTCCCCACTTCCCTGCCCCAAGTGTCTTTTCATAACAATTTCCAGGTACTTAAACCAAGGCATCCTGCTAGACTTTCTGGACATGATCTACCATGGTGTACGCTGCTAAAGTACCAGGCATGTTAGGGACCATTTGTACCCAGTACTGCTAATTCTCACAACAACCCTGTAAGGGACATGATATTCTCCTTTGTATTATAAGCAAAGGAAACTGGAGGGAAAGTACGTTTCTAAGGCAAAAGGCTGGCTAGAGGCAGGTAGACAAGTATTTGAACTTAGATCTGCCTGGCTCTAAAGCCTGTACTTTTTCCACCTTGCTGTGCTCTCCAAAGTTATGTCTCTTTCTTGTGAAATCCTGTAATTATTTCCTATCTGAATTATATGGCACCCTGACTATACTGTAAGGGTCACAAACATCAGCAAGTAGCATAAACAAGGGGCGTGGGCCAGGCGCAACAGAGTGGGGAGTGGGGACCATGGAGAACTAAAGAGCACAGGGCCTGCATACAGGTGGGAGCCACTCTGCAGCCCCCTCACCGTTCCCCTGGAGTTGCCCGATCTTCTGGGTTTTCCAGGGAAACTGATAACGGGATTTTTTTTTTTTTTTTTTGCAGTACGTGGGCCTCTCACTGCTGTGGCCTCTCCCGTTGCGGAGCACAGGCTCCGGACGCGCAAGCTCAGCGGCCATGGCTCACGGGCCTAGCCGCTCCGCGGCATGTGGGATCTTCCCAGACCGGAGCACGAACCCGTGTCCCCTGCATCGGCAGGCGGACTCTCAACCACTGCGCCACCAGGGAAGCCCTGATAACGGGATTTTTAGATGAAATCTCCTGAGTTATAAATTTTGGCAACTAACTCAGTTTCTTTAAAAACCCTGGGAAGTATATAAACAAAACAAGTCTGAGGACCAGTTTCCGCTTAAGAGCTACCCAACTGAGCCGCTGGTGGACCCCTCACATGACTCCTTCTTTTATGCCCATGTCTTGTCATCCTATGTAAGTTCCCAAGCAAGGCCACATGTTATCTGCCAGGCTTCTTTGATAACCCTTTGCCATTCCACATGGTAGTGCCTGAAACAAAGCTCAGGACAGATATGCTGCTTCAAGTATCATATTCTTAGTCTCAGTGATCCAACGCAATCAGAAAAGGCCATGGATGCAAAATATGCTTCCAAATTAATGATCTTAGTCAACAGTGAGACATTTGGTTTTCCAAGTCATCTCTGATCTCCTAGGTGAGCTACTTACTAGAAATTTTTCCATCTTTTTACTAAGAAGATGCGTATAAAAACAAAACACAAATGAGCAGAAAGGTCAAACAAAACAAAGTAGAAGCCCGCTACCTGTTTCTCATTTCCCAAACTCACAGGAAGCACCTGACATGCACTAACTATTATTAGTTTCTTCACTGGAGGCATCAGGAAAGGCTTCGAGTCTACAGTGGGCCCTTGAAGCCTGGAGAGGACTCAAGTTAATGAGAAGGTGGAGAGCATGCCTAAGGAGCAAAGAGACAGTTCAGCAGAATAGTGCAATCGCACAGGGAACAGTGAGACACCAAAGTCAGTGGGGCATAGATTATGTAAAGATTTGACAGTCTGGCTGAGGAGTTTACATTTACGATTTGTTCCAGTAGGAGCAAATAAAGACTTCTGAGTTGGAAAACAAAGTGATGAAAGCAGTGAGCTCAATCTTGGCTCTCTGCTCCTCTTTCTCTATTCTTTTGCCCTGAATTGATAATGGTGCAATTCCATAGCTCTACCTACTATCTAGATTATTAGTTTCAATTCAGTTCAACAAATAATTGTCTGTGCAATGTGGAGCAAGTGGTAGAACACGGTGCCTCCGCCACCTCACCTGTCCCATGGGGATAACAGCACTATCAACTTGACAAGATTACTGGAGGCTGCACGTAAAGCACTTAGAACAAAGCCAGGCACAGAGTCAGTACTATACACTTGTTGTTGATCACCATCCCTTTACTGTTGTTATTGTTGTTGTTATCCTGACAACTCCCAAATGATACCTCTAGCACAGACCCGTCATGTGAAGCCCAGACTTCACAGCCAATGTCCTACTTTACATTTGGAAGTCTCAAGTATCTTGAACATACCATGTAGAAGAAGGAACTCTTGATTCCCTCTACAGACCCTCCCTAAATAAGAGCAAAATAAAATGCAAAACCCCCTGCTCCTTCTCCCTCTGAGGAAACAGCACCTCCATCCACCAACTGCTCAAGCCAGAAACCTGGTTCACCCTCCAAAACATACCTCAAATGCATTCACTTTGTTCTTCCCCACTGCCACCATCTGAGTCCAAATCAGCAGTCTCCCACTAAAAATACTGAAACAACCTTTTATTTAGTCTCCTACTCTTGCCTCTGCCTGAATTATTCTTCACACAGCAGCCAGAGAGCTCTTTTAAAAATATAAATCAGAGCATGTCACAACCTCATTTATTCCCATTGCACTTAGAGTAAAATCTAAATTCAGAGCTCTAACCACAAGTTGTAATTATGTCTCTCCATTCATTTGATTATCTTCTAGCTCCTGTGACATCCATGAGGGCAGGGTCCATGTCTTCCATATTTACTGCTATATCCGCAGAGGTGAGCATAGTACCCGACACATAGTAGGTGCTCAATTAATATTTGTGAGCAGGAGGTGGGGGGGGGAGAGAGAGAAAAAAAAAATGAGCTGTTCCTGAAAATATCTGGCATCTGGATATCAGACAGAACTAGGGAGGAAAGATTAGAATTAAAGATATCAGGGTGGAAAAAGGTCATTTTAGTATTTTAGACATGTGGTAAAAAGAGCCTGGAATGAAGCTGCTGTTAGAAGGATAAGTTTTTCAGACATTTCAAGAAAGAACTAAGAAGATTTGGGAACTGAAACAATTAAAATGAGAGAATGGGAAGAACTGAAAATAACTTACAATGTAAACCTGACCAAGAGAAGAGTAACATCATGAACATAAACGACCTTATTATGGGTGGGTGAAACTGTGGAGTTTTCTGAGAGAACAACAATAAATCGAATTTTACAATTTCAGGTTAGACGTCACATGTTATTATACGTGGAAATGTCTCGTGAACATGTACAAAGTGATGACTAGAACCTGAGATAAAAGTCAAAGCTGGAAATGAAATAAGATCCAGAAGTTGCTCCACCAAAGAAGAAATGGTTGAAGCCATAAGAACAAATGAAATCCCATTTATTTACTTATTCAACAAAATACCGCCCCCCCGACACACACACACACACACACACACACACACACACACACACACACACACACAGTGCTAAATGCTGGGACGTAATGATAAACAAGACAGAAGTGGACCTTGCCTATACAGCATTTACAATCTACTGCTAGCTCATAATTTCCTAAAAAGTAATGTAGACAAAGATAACAGAATCGAAGACAACCTTGAATATCCATATTTAAGGGGTGTAAAGGGAAAAAAACCTCAAAGGAGGCAGACAAGTAGCAATGAGAAAAGTGAGAATAGCTAAGATAATACAATATTTCAGAAGCTAATAAGAGAAAGAAAAGGCAGCTAACAGATGGCTAAGTTTCAGGCAGAGAGGTGCTGGACACTGGAGACCAACGTTACAAAGAAGAGGAGAATGATGACTGAGAGAAGGCCAGACTCCCCGCTCTTTAGGACAGTGGTATAGTAATATTAGCAGTGTGGTGGGATGGAGCTAGAGAGCAGGTGTTCCAAAAGTAAGTTAAGTTGTAGGAAAGGGAAACTGCAGATAGAGACAACTTATCCCAGAATCCGTGCTTCAAAATCAAGAAAAAACCAAGATGTTAGAGTGACTGCAGAATCAAGCAAAGGGTTTTCTCAAGATGGTAACAGATAGAATAGGAATTTCCCTAGCTCTCCAGTCCAAGAATCAGATACATGGTAGAGCTGCTTGACAAGTATCGTCAAGGCTTTTTTGCAGACTGCAATGATATCTGAAAACTAAATGCCAGCATGTGCTACAGCTACTTAGCCTGCTGGAGCCAAGTGTCCCTTTACTTGCCCTACCTCCCAACTTATGGCCATGCCAAAATGCTCCCTTCTCCTCTTTTTTAATCATTTCTTTCCAGCTTGTTTTCCCAATCAAATTGTGGTGTTGCTTTTGCCCTTGAGAACCTGGCTGGCTTCTAGACAGCTTCATCGATCATCAAAGCTTGCAGCTATATTTGGACAGAAAAGTTGTTCCTACAGCACTGATGTAAGAACACAGCTGGACTTTTTGTTCATAGTGGTAATGTATCTTTAAAATCTGACATAAACATATTAGTTATGTAAATTATGGAGACAGAATAAAGCTAGGACCCCACAAAGTCATCTCTACAGTTAGTCTGCTGACTCAAACCACGCTTGCAAAGATGGCATCCTCAATATCAATCTGAAAAAACAAAGAAGCAGCTGTTTCTGAAATAAGATCTACTAAAGGAACAGGCTAAGTGGAAAAGCATACATCTGAAATGACCGAGGTTATCTGTTCAAAACAGTTTTGAGCTCGCTTGCCACACACAAATCTTTGGGTTTTTATCAAACTCTTTTCCTGACTTTTGACATGGATTTGGCATGGAAGGTTCTAGCGAGGTGAGTGAGAATACTAAGTACGAGGGACTGGCACGTGCAGTCAATCATCCTATACCGGGCGAACCCAGTGACTGTAAAAGGCAAATGCAGTTTACAGTGAAACACCTGCCGACAGTGTTTGTTGTTCAGATTTGTTGCTGATATAGTACCGGCGGTGGGGTGGGGGTCAGAAGTTACTGAATTTAAACAAAAACAAGCTTGGCTTTACACTGACTGTTACAGTCATTCTAGCCATACTGAATGTGCCTTAATGTAATGAAGATGCCATTCTGGGTGATATAATGTTTCCAAGAAATGCAACTTAAAGGAACTGCTATTTTGAAAGAGCCTCCACTCATCACTGTAGCACCAGAAATAAACACTCTCCCTTCCTCGAAGAGCACACAGAACAAATTCCGTGAAGCCTGACATCCAGCTGACCCCAGTCAAAATTGCAGGGTTCTCCAGTCATCCATTAAATCAGAACATTCATTCCCAAACCATTCCGGGACATAACCTGATCAGACATAATCTCCCACACCCACCCCTGCACCCTTCCACTGTGTCCGCTGGAATTCTCATTCAGTGATGAGCAAACACCCCCCTAGATCCTCAACCTCATGTGCTCTGAAGGTTCCCTCTACTTCCTTGTCCTAATCAAGAACTAGGTCTCTCCAGAAGATTCCAAATTCCCTGAAACTCTCTCTCCTGTGGAAGCTGATCACGCCTCTCATATCTATAGAGCCGGGGGATACTCCTTATTAACACTTTCAGACCATTATTCCCATGCCTCTCTTAAAAATACCTGCTCCTCTGAGCTCCTGTCATTAAAGCTGTCCACCTCCCTTCTTCTCTGCCTTGGTCCCGGGAAGTATAACAACCTCCTAATTGGTCTCCTGGCTTCCACTCTTGCTCCTATCTAGCCCGAGCTCCACGCAGTAGCAACTGACCTTGTAAAATTTCAATCGGAACATGTCACTCTTCTGCTTAACACATTTCAGTGGCTTCTTGATGTACTTAAAATAAAATCCGCTCCTTCCTGAGGCTGGTGAGTCTCTGCATGAGCTGGCCCCGCCCCACTCCTCCCGTCTCATCACTGGCTACTCTCCTCGCCTGCTCTCTCTGCTCCACTGTGGGGCCTTCTCCTCCTTCCTCAAACTCACTAAGCTCTTTTCTGCCTCAGCTAAGCAGTCATCCACCATGAAAATGTGGCTTATGAAAGATGGAAAAATTACCAGAAGGCTTAGGAACAGTTTTTTATAGAGTATGGCAAAGTGGAGGGAAAAAAACTCTACCATTGAGATAACGTTTAAAAAAAAAGTTTGCAAGCAGATCCCATACCTAATTGGGGCACACAGACACTTGACGAATCACTTTGGAAAAGGTTGTTCTCCCAAGATGAAAAGTACTATCGGTGGCAATACGAAACTGGGAGGCTCTCTGCAAAAATTAATTATTCCCAGTGGCAGTCAGGACATGGATTCTAGCCTGAGACAAGGCCCCACGGAAGCAAATGATGATTCCAACTCCCAAAAGATCTCGTGTCGGTAGAGAATTCAGGTCCTACCAGGACTATTTACCTTTATCTGCTTAAACATGCACAAATTAATTTCCCACTCACTCACTCATGCTCTCCAAACCACTGTATGACCCTACAGATAGGAGCTCAAAAACTCAGTCACCATTCCTGACCCACAGGCCACGTTACCCTCCAGAGTCTCCTTTGTACTCCCTCAGTGAATGCCATTCACAGTCCAAGGCAAACTTGGAGGTTGGCTGTTCATTTTCTTTTTCGATTTCCACATATGAAAAGTCACCGTAGCATCCACCATTTATAACAGCTTAAAAATTCACTGATTACTGCAACAACTTTCATATTGCTTTTCACGGGAAAACTTCTCTATTACTCCCATAAAGTAGCTACCAATTAACATCCCCATTTACAAAAAAGGAGTAAGTATAAATGCGGCAGATCAGTGCTTTTTACAAACGTCAGTAACAGAAATAGGAAACAAAACCTGATTTTCTAAATTTCATTAGGGAATGTATTAAAAAGATGATGGTTATCAACAATTTCTTTCACGTAGGTCTTGTAATTTCTCAGAACAGATGCTGTAATCAGAAGATGGACTCATGAGAAGTGTGGAGACCCGGAAGAGCTGCAGTGGGGGTTCTGGCTGAGGCGGCAGTTCAGTCACCACTCCATGAAATACTACACAGTCCAGTTCATCCAATTTTCAAATGTAAGCTAGTCAGTTTATATTATTTTGGATTCCAATATCCTCACTTCTTCCACAGTCCTGGAAAAATATTGGTATTTATGATCAAACTGACCTTTTCATACTCCACTCTTCCCAGTGGTGTGTAAAAAACCAATTAGCAAGGGAGGTACTAGGAACCCAAATGCACTGGGAACTCTCAGAACCTCTACCATTACAAGTGGTTTTACAACCATCTCTTTTGGTGATATGAACAGAGTTCACATCCTTCAGAAGGTGCTTGAGAGAGGAATGGTTAGAGAAATGTCCAACTGGCCTCAACTCAATCACCTCGAGATGGATAGAAGCCCCTCACGTTTTCAGGATTCAGCTGAAGGACAGAGCTTACGCACGGGTAATTTTCTAGAAAACAAGGCTTTTGGCATCCAAACCTTCAGTGCATCACAAACTTCCTATTATCTAATACCCACACCCCCCAACTCAGCCATCACTGTTTCTATGGTAACCGACAGAGAAATAGCAGCCTGCCAAATGGCTTTTGTAGTTCCTTTTCCAGCTTGCTTTTCAGTATAGAATTAAAACTATACTGGGAAAAGAACCAGACTAATCTTTACAACAGGGACACGATGCAGTTTGAAAAGTACAACTGGGTTTGGGACACGAGCGTAGAAAAGCTTTAATGAGGCCAGCTTGGGAGAATAAAAAAAGGTTCTTGGGGCTTCCCTGGTGGCACAGTGGTTAAGAATCCACCTGCCAATACAGGGGACATGGGTTCGAGCCCTGGTCCAGGAAGAACCCACATGCCACGGAGCAACTAAGCCCGTGTGCCACAACTACTGGGCCTGCGCTCTAGAGCCCGTGAGCCACAACTACTGAAGCCTGCACGCCTAGAGCCCGTGCTCCGCAACAAAAGAAGCCACCACAATGAGAAGCCCGCGCACCGCAACGAAGAATAGCCCCCGCTCGCTGCAACTAGAGAAAGCCTCTGCACAGCAACAAGGACCCAACACAGCCAAAAAATAAATAAAATAAATTTATTTTTAAAAAAAAAGGTTCTTGGTTTCTAAAAAATGTCTACTGAGGTATATTTGGAAAGCTTTACTTCTGTCTTAAGACAGTGTATCCTGACATTGGCCTGAAGATGGATATGATGCTATTCATTCAGGTTTAACTGAATTAACAAAAGAAGGGATGGGGTGGGGGCTTCCCTGGTGGCGCAGTGGTTGTGCGTCCACCTGCCAATGCAGGGGAACCGGGTTCGCGCCCCGGTCTGGGAGGATCCCACATGCCGCGGAGCAGCTGGGCCCGTGAGCCATGGCCGCTGAGCCTGCGCGTCCGGAGCCTGTGCTCCGCAACGGGAGTGGCCACAACAGAGGGAGGCCCCGCATACCACAAAAAAAAAAAAAAAAAAAAAAAAAGGGATGGGGTGAATGGAAGAGCAAGTCTACTATGCCCCCAAGTATCTTATTATCATTAAAGGAAGTGGTAATTGACTCTAAAATCAAAATGAATGAGCAGGAGTTGACAAACTTGGACTAGAGGACGGTGAAACGCCCCCGCATCCCACAAAAAAAAAAAAAAAAAAAAAAAAGGGATGGGGTGAATGGAAGAGCAAGTCTACTATGCCCCCAAGTATCTTATTATCATTAAAGGAAGTGGTAATTGACTCTAAAATCAAAATGAATGAGCAGGAGTTGACAAACTTGGACTAGAGGACGGTGAAACGAGGATCAGCATCTTGGAGGAGTGAATGTTTAATCCTAGGGGTGACGCATGCATGAAGCTGCCTGAGCCAACTGCATGAATCAGAGGGGCACTGATGCTTAGGAAACAAAGATCTCCTTACCATCTCAGCACAGCGAGAAATTGTTAGGAATGCAATGCGTGGAACTGGGGCAGCTTTCAGAAGATCAGCAGCTACAGAGAACTACTACTTAAGGTGCCAGACTGCAAAACAAACAGCTGCTGCAGGGGTGGAGGAGTTTGAATGTTAAAAAAAATTTTTAAAAAAAGGCTAATTCTCTTTGAAAGTGGCCCCAAACAGATGCTTTTCTGTCTCAAAACTGCATACTTGAATGAAGTACAGGCAATCTCACGATTCCTCTATGTCAGCTTCAGGCGAGAAACTTTGACTTAAGTCAAGCAGGTATTACCTTCTTCTCCTCTGATAGTTTAAAACTAACTGGATTTTGAAAGAGATGCCCTCCCACAACCTCTAGCACACTCCAAATGTCTTGATGACAGACATGAAAATTACAATCTATAGTGGCATAGCGAGACAGGTTCCTAGGAGCTACAGAAAGTCAAGACTCCTACAAATTCCACACAGAAGACTAATTTATACTTTCTATTTTATGCTTTTACTTTGAGTTGTACAATAATGAATCATGAGCCATGTTCTCAAAGCTATCACCACAGTTGAGAAAGAAAAGTAGACTGATTTGCAATAAACTTTTCCTTTCAATCCTTCAGAAAAGGGATCATTATCCTGTGATAAAGATGATGTACTCTAAGATACATTTCCAAGGATGTCAACTCAAAGAAAGGCTTCTGCACTTTAAGTTTAGCTAGATTTGTGGAGCCCAAGATTTTTAAAATCTGTTGAAGAAACTTGAAGAAATCCTTCCAAAAGTTTAAACCTGGGTTTTGATTATCCAAGAATGGACTTTATGGGTTCTGGAGGGAAAAAGTAATTTTTAAACTGTATTCACTAATGCATGATTATAATTTCCCCATCTTAAACAAAAGCCAGATTTGAAGGAATACACAACTGCATCAAATTCAATCATAGTTAAGACTATGCTGGAAGCCAAAACTTATTAGAGTCAGTAACCTGACATACTGACACATTTATATTTCTTCCCAAATCTGTTTCCTCAGCCAACTTTGTTTCAGACAAATTTTCTTACTTATCAGATCTGTATTTTCATCAAATCAGCTACCATAGTTATAGTGCAGATTCCCCTGCTAATAGTGGACAATTAAAGGGACTTAACCACATTTTCAGTGTTTCATGGCCTGTGCTTTCACTCATGTTCACCAAAATAGACTCTAAGAAGCCTTGAGAAGACAATGTTTCAGTAAGTATGGTCAGTCTCCCTCTTACACAGAGATTTTTTTCCAAATGGTTGCCCTCAGAAACAATGCTAAGTGGTAGTTACATTTTCCATCCACACACGAACCTATAACATAACTGAATTATATTACCAAGAAATAGCTCTTGATCACCATGAATACGTTTTTATATGAGAAAATGAAGACCTTCAGCTGCCTAGAGGGGAAAAGGAACAGCGGTATTCTGGGCACCAGAATAATCGTTGGAAACTGCTGGTACAGCAAAATTAATTATCCAGAAAGCATGCTTTGGGAATTTTTAAGCTTAAAATCTATAAACAGGCCAAAAGTGTTTTTAAAAAGGGATGATGGTGGTGGTGGTGAATGTACGTGTACAGAGAAGCAGTAACTGAATACTTAAATACTTGGCAACAAAGAAAATAACAGCAAAGACTCGGACACTCAGATTACACCAAAGATTATATTGGACACACTACAGCTTGTTTTCCAATCAGAAAGCTGGACGGATAACTCTGGGAGGGGGGCAGAGCACTAGCACGGGCCAGATCAGAAGCTCCAGGAGGGGAAAGATGACTTCACCTTACTTATCCATTGCTATAGCCCCAGCTCCCAGGACCATGCCTGGCAAAAAGTTTGTGTTCTATATGCCTGGCTTGAGAAGAGGGTCTGAACTTTAAAATGAGACACGTGGTGTTTCTCCACTATTCATACAACAGGAGACTTATTAAGGGCGGGATGAATTCTTTACATGTGTGAACTTGGGATTTAACTGAGTGGAAGCCTACATATGAAAGCATAACCATACGTTGCTTCTCAGGTGGTAATCCCTGGTACGTGAGAAGGCTGACTGCCAATGAAACCGTGAAGGCTATTCAAAGTGCTCAGGGAGCAAGTTGACTCAGTAAGTCACTGGCAACTGACAATCCCCCACTAACACAGACTAAAGTTTCTGTGCAAACAATAGCAAAGAAAACCCAGTCAACAGAAAATATACCAATGAAAGGTGCTTAATGGCATAAATGCAAAACAACACAATATGCTTCAAAATTCCATGCTTGGAAACCCAAATACATGTCAGAAAAACAGCCCAAAGAAGTATATATGATGCAGAACAGACACAAGCACTGACTGCCTGATAATTATGTGGTCTGGATTAGGTCATACTCAAAACACAGCCTTGTAGGCCTTCCACACTGACTGGGTCTGGTTTAATGTTATAAACAAAATGACTGGGAACCTTGGTTAGAAAAAAACCACAAATCCTGGAAATAAGATAATTTGGTAGAGATTTGCTCTTTTCTTAGAGTTTCTACTATCCTTCTATCTACTTTAGTCCTAAAGTTCTATACTTTTTGATTTAAAAACACTAACAGCCCTCGTATCCCTCAAATGTCTTGTAATATAGGTAAGAGCTGGGCTGGACAACTCAAGTTATTCTACAGTTTAGCCATTGCTTGTCTGATAATCTGGCTTGAATTTCCTCTCTGAAAGAGTTACAGAGCCATCTGGATTTCAGGAACAGGCTAAGAAGGCAATGAGGATGCATGTGATGCTCTCTCACAAAAGAGACACTGCCATGAAGAACACTTACTTAAAATTTCAGGGGTCTCTTCCTTGAGACTTCCTTCTTTGCCTCCTTGCCCCCACTAACTTGAACCTTGCCTTTATAAGCCCTCCTTCCTAGCATTTATCATAATTCCAATTACTTGAGTAATTAGTAGTATCTGTATACCCCAGTTTCCATGTGGACAGGGACCATGTCTGTCCTTTCCACCAATGCAAATAAGCCTCTAGCACCTGGCACGCGGCAGGCAGTTTCTGTTGCATAAGTAAATGAACGACTGGCTTCTTTGAAGTCAAAAGTTAACTGTGGGGTAAGCAATCAGTTGAAAATGTTTCATCAACAAAACGCATACTCCAATCCCCTAAACCTGAAAATAGGAGCCTTTTAGAGCTCAGTTTTTTTCACAGAATATTAGATGGCAGGAGGAACATAAAATAAATAGACTACTCACTGGTGGGGGCTTCTTTCTCATCTCAAACATGCGTGTGGCACCAAAACTGAGTGAAGCAATGACGGGGCACCTCCCCAACGAAGGTTCGTCATCACTATGCCAGTCCACGCTGTCCTTCTCATTTCGGTAGAGATTGCAGAGCAAGGAGTTGAAGGTGTGGCCGGTGTTCTCTTCAATTTGGTTCTTCAGCATGAGCAGCACAGGATGCCACTGCAATCAACAGGCCAAGAAAAGGGGCAGAGACAGTTCACGTAAGACACAAGGTGGCAGCCACGTGGAAAACCAGGAAGTGCAAAATCAGTCATGTTATAAACAGGGATGAAATAAGCAAACTACCGGAAACGTAATAAACATAAGGCTAGAAGAGTAGTTTAATTCTCTCCTGTTATTTCTATTTTGAAGCAAGCTGACCTCTACACTTTTATTAAGGTACTAAATTTGGTATAGAATGTCATGAAGACCAGGCCTATCCACCCATCTCATCCTTTCCATGTTAAATATATGATGCTCGCAGAAAAGCAACTGTCAATACACTCAGGGAAGTCACCTCAGTAAGTCACTGAGGTAGCGTGTGGAGCAGTAAGCCTGGTTTGTCACCACAGCTGACGGGCCACCAAGAGTTAGCAGATGCAGACTGAAGTCTGAGGAGTGAGACAACTCTCCTGCTGGGTGGCCCTCTGTTCCATTCCTATTTTATCATGAATGGCAGAACTGCTCTTTAAAAAAGATATTTTATATTTCCAGAGTGGCAAACTTCCTAAAAACAGAACCTAGAGGGGAAAAACATTCTACAGAATGGAATCATAACATGGCTGTGCACTACAGAAGATTTAAACAGAGTCCACAGCCCTGCCTCCTGAGCACCAAGTTCACCTCTGTTTATATGCGGAGCTCAGCATCTTGCCACACATACTTTAGGAAGCTATGACCCCTAAGCTTAGGTTGTAGTTGGGGGACACAATCAGCACACCTCATACTGGTTCTTGTTAGAACTCTACGTCCTGCCTCCGGGAAACCTCAAGTGCTTTACAGAGCTTCCTGGAGAACCTGAGTTCTCACACCACTGGCAAAGATTATTGAAGTGGGAATTCCCTGGAGGTCCAGTGGTTAGGACTCTGTGCTTTCACTGCTGAGGGCCCAAGTTCAATCCCTGGCCGGGAAACTAAGATCCCGCAAGCCATGAGGCACGGCCAAAAAAAAAAAATTATTGAGGGCCCCAAAGAACTTCAGTATGCATGGGTTATAGCTATAAATAGTTACCAAATTAAAACTAAAAAAAATTTTAATTTTTGCTTAATTCATTTAAAAAATAACAACCTCATTACACATTAACGTAAGTATTATTTTATGAAAATTAACTATTTTCCAATACATAAAATTGGTGAGAAGAGTGGCACTGTTTTGCAAATCTCTTTAATGTCTGACTTAATAGAAGAGTTGATTCTAATATCTGCTTCTGCATTTAATCTGTTACAATATGTTGTTTCTGTTGAAGCATACAAAGAAAACTGCCTTCACACAGGTATGTAGTTAGAAAAAGGAAGAATCTTTTATAGCCTTTTCAAATAATTGTAAATATTCTTTGACATTACACCAAAACTCAACTGAACTGATTTCTTAAAGGTTAGATGCAATGGGGAATCTGAAACTATATCAACAAACTTCTCATATTGTTACATCTAAATCCACTGGTCTAGCTTGCACTTTGAATGGATGTTTTAATCTTGCATGATTCTGTAACATCAAGCATTGGTCATTTGGAAAATATTGGCTCACTGAGTTATGCAGACCCTTTTAATACTGACATATTTCATTATACAATATCAAAAAATCAAAAAACCACTGATCTCTTCAGAAAAAGCTAAGTCAAGGGAAGAGGTCAGGCTCAAGGTGGTGGATATGAGTTTTTCCAGAATTCCTAATATTTCCTTGAAACCTCAACTTTTACCATTAGTGACAAATCTTGTCCATTATTTTCCTGGAAGTGACACTTCATTCATTTTTGAGAAAATGTCTGCTGAATACTCAAGTCTGAATAACTAGTTTGTGTGCCAGTTACTCTCCCAAGTAAAATGGTCCATGATAAAAGTAGCTCGTTCAGCTTACAGCTTAAACAATCACACAAGTGTTTTTCCTCAACAAACATCATACTTGGTTTGCAGCAGGAGTGCCTTATGCATACTTTCCATTTCATCAAACAATTAAAAAAGATCAAGACTTAATAAAACTAATAGTGCTTACTGCTTCATCAAGGGACATCCTTAAATGAAATAAGCATTTTTTTTTGGTTTTTGTCTTTACTGGAAGTGCAGGTAGTAAAGAAAACAATGATTACTAGTACAGTTTGGTGGCAGTGTCTTGATTCATGCTAAGGCACCGGCAATTTTATTCACCATTACTTTTGTATCACCAGTGCAAATTCAACACAGTGAAAAATGTCACCTAGTCTTAGCATTACCATAAAAATAACTTTGACCTTGTGGATTCCCAGAAAGAATTTCGTGGACTTCCTCCAGGGATCTACAGACTCTACGTTAAGAACTGCCACTTTAAAGAAGCCCTTCAAGGACTTCCCTGGTGGCACAGTGGTTAAGAATCCGCCTGCCAATGCAGGGGACACGGGTTCGATCCTTGGTCCGGGAGGATCCAACATGCCGTGGAGCAACTAAGCCCGTGTGCCACAACTACTGAGCCTGCGCTCTAAAGCCCGTGTGCCACAACTACTGGGCCTGCGCTCTAGAGCCCGTGTGCCACAACTACTGAGCCTGCGCTCTAGAGCCCATGAGCCACAACTACTGAGCCTGCGCTCTAGAGCCCGTGAGCCACAACTACTGAGCCTGCGCTCTAGAGCCCGTGAGCCACAACTACTGAGCCTGTGCTCTAGAGCCCGTGTGCCACAACTACTGAAGCCCGCATGCCTAGAGCCTGTGCTCTGCAACAAGAGAAGCCACTGCAATGAGAAGCCCGCGCACCACAACGAAGAGCAGCCCCCGCTCGCCACAACTAGAGAAAGCCTGCACACAGCAGCGAAGACCCAACGCAGCCAAAAATATAAATAAATTTTAAAAATAAATAAATAAATAATAAATAAATAAAATAAAAATAAGGAACCCCTTCAAAGTCCACGTTCTATGTTTGAAAGCAAAGAAATGGATGTTCAGCAAAGGAAAGGAAACATCCTTTTTTGGATGTTCAGCAAAGGAACATCCAAAAAAGGATGTTCAGCATAATGTCATTATAAGGTATATCCCGTGACTATTGTCAGGTAAAACTTCCAGGGAGCATATGTGGAAATCACTCAGCTTCCCTGTCACATGGAAATCATGGTAAAAGCTGGCATTCCTTGTCATGGATATTAGCATTACCTTCTAAGCAGAGGATTCTATTTATTTATTTTATTGAAGTAACACTGGTTTATAACATTATATAAGTTTAATGTGTACAACGTTGTATGGGTTGGCCAAAAAGTTCATCCGGGTTCTTCCAATATTTCTATTTCTGTATACCATACTGCGTGCTCACCACCAAAAATTTAGTTTCCATCCATCTCCATACAGTTGATCTCCTTCATCCATTTTGTCCTCCATTCTGCCCCTTCCCCTCTGGTAACCACCACTCTGTTCTTTGTATCTACATGTTTGGTCTGTTCATTTATTAGTATTTTATATTCCACATATGAATGAAATCATATGGTATTTGTCCTTCTCCACCTGACTTATTTAACATAATACCCACAAGGTCCATCCATGGTCTCACAAATGCTAAGAGTTCATCGTTTTTTAAATGGCTGAGTAGTAGTCCATTGTATATATGTGCCACATCTTCTTTATTCATTCATCTGTTGATGGGCACTTAGGTTGTTTCCATATCTTGGCTATTGTGAATAATGCTGTGATGAACACAGGGGTGCACATATCTTTTCAAATTAGTGTTTTCATATTCTTTGTATACATAACCAGAAGTAGGATAGCTGGATCATATGGTAGCTCTACTGTTAATTTTTTGAGGAATCTTCACACTGTTTTCCATAGTGGCTGCACCAATTTAAATTCCCACCAATAGCGTAAGAGTGTTCCCTTTTCTCCATAGCTTTACCAGCACTTGTTATTTCTTGCCTTTTTGATAACAGCCATTCTAGCAGGTATGATGTGATATCTCATTATGGTTTTGATTTGCATTTCCCTAAAATTAGTGATGCTGAGCATCTTTTCATGTTGTCCACTTGTATGTCTTCTTTGGAAAAATGTCTATTCAGCTCCTCTGAGAAGAGGATTTTAAAAAATAAACAGCAATAATAACAGACAAAACTTAGATCAAGAAAACAAATGTTACTAAACTAACATAGGTTAGTTCAAGAGAATAAGTTTCAAAGTAAAATTCCATAATAATGTTAGCAAGCTGTATTTCCTATTTATTTTATGACTTAAGCTTATCTTCATGGCGATAAAGATCAGATGCTAGAATTATACACTTAACAAGAAACCCAAGAATGTAAAGGAGGATGAGAGCTTTTCAGCAATGTGACTGAGAAACTAATTAGCACTTCCCTGACTTGCTTAGGGACTGAGCACTGTGATAACACCAAGTCTGCATTATGTTTCTAAGTGGATATATATTTTTTCTTGGTTATTTTTGGCGGTGAAGGAGAAAAAGAGAAAAAAAGGAAATAATGAACTAGAGGATTAACTTAGACTCTCCAACCAATACTCTATATACAGCTCCCTCAGAAGTGAACGTCTATATTAAAATTCAGAGCCATCTCACTATTCAGTGAATACATTCTATCCTTAAAAGACATTTGATTAAATGAGTATGAGAAAATATGAATCACAAATGTAAAAGGACCTATTCAGTGGATTTCAAGCAGTGTTTTGTAGAGACGTAGGTACCACAGAGATGTCTCTGGGATCACAGCAGGAGAAAGGAGAGGTCAAGCTGGTAGGACTGCCAGTCAGTCGAGATACTCTTTTATTTTCATACATTGGGTTCATACAAGATTTAGTTCGAAAAAAGACTAAAAGGAGTTTAATTACCTATGGTTGAATCTCTTCCTGTGCTATGGGATACTAAACTTGAGGTAACAACAACTTTAAACTAGTACCCCCAACACAGATATACACATTAGGGAATCCCCCCTTAAAAAAAATCTGAGGCATCACTTTTGACTTTGTTCTAGATGGTATACAAACTAAATTTATTAGCAATAAATGCAAAGTTATGAGCCAGCCAAATTCAAATTAAAAAACTCTAGGGCTTCCCTGGTGGCGCAGTGGTTGAGAGTCCGCCTGCCGATGCAGGGGACACGGGTTCATGCCCCGGTCCGGGAAGATCCCACATGGCACGGAGCGGCTGGGCCCGTGAGCCATGGCCGCCGAGCCTGCGCGTCCGGAGCCTGTGCTTCGCAACGGGAGAGGCCACAACAGTGAGAGGCCCGCGTACCGCAAAAAAAAAAAAAAAAAAACCACCTCTAATTTGACAACCTTAATATCCAACAAAAGAGGCTTGCCTGAATAAATATGCTACACATAGATTATGGAATACTATGTACCTATTAATACAATGTTGTAAAAGAATATTTAATGATACTAAAATATGTTAATGATATAATAAAATGAAATGTAGTATATAAATAATTGATTTTATTTTTATAGAAAAATTCTCTACATAGATTTGCCTAAAATAAAGAAAAAAAAGACTGGAACCAAAATATCAAGTGGAACTATTATCCAAAATTTTAATTATTCTTCATACTTATCTGTAGCTTCTAGATTTTCAATAACAGACACATATTACTTACATTATAAGAAAAGGATTGTCATTTAAAAAATTCTTTTGGGGCTTCCCTGGTGGCGCAGTGGTTGAGAATCCGCCTGCCGATGCAGGGGATGAGGGTTCGTGCCCCGGTCTGGGAAGATCCCACATGCCGCAGAGCGGCTGGGCCCGTGAGCCATGGACGCTGAGCCTGCGCGTTCGGAGCCTGTGCTCCACAACGGGAGAGGCCACAACAGTGAGAGGCCCGCATACCGCAAAAAAAAATAAAAATAAAAAATAAAAAATAAATTAAAAAAATAAAAAATTCTTTTGAAGAGTTGTCAAAATGTCTCCAAGCATAAGTGGTCACTCAGCTCAGCAGATCTTTGTGCCTTATGTTTATTCTAAAGCAGTGGTTCTCAACCAAGGTCAATTTTGACCCCTGGCAGATGTCTGGCAATGTCTAGAGCCATTTTTGGTTGTCACGACTGAGTGAGGGGTGCTTCTGGAAGCTCGTGGGCAGAAGTCATGGATATTGCTAAACATCCTACAATGCACAGGATAACCCTAAAAACAAAGAATTATCCAGCTTGAAATGTCAGTAATACTGAGGTTGAGAAATCCTGTTCTAAAAGATTAACTAGAATGAATAAGAACTTCTTCCCCACAGGTTGTTTAATCCTCAGCTTCTCTGCTATGACTGTTGACAAGAAGATAAACTAATTCTGCCAGAAACACGGCCAGCAGTCTATGCTGGATTGGCCTAATTCAATTCTCTTCACGTTTCCAAGTCAACTTCATACAGAGAGGGTCTCAACGCTTCCCTGGATCACATTCTAAATGCAGCTGTAGAAACCAGAGCATACAGCATCTCTTTATGTGAAAAAGCCATGTTCCCTTCAGTCAATATTTTATCCCTGAACATTTTAGTAAAATGGTAGTTTATGATAACAAATTACTAGAAGCTCTAAATGTGTCATATTTCTCTTTATTCCAATGCCATAAGCAAAACTCCGTTTTCTTCAAAGTCTCTTTCAATAAAAACATAATATTATTTGCCAAAGGCAAGATTCCAGGGACTAAACAGAGAGCTGTTTCTTGGCTCTTAATTCCATCATCTGGGCAAGCTTAATTTATATACTAGAATCTCTCTGTCTGTCATGAAAATTTTTAAAAACAAAAGAAGCAGCAGAGACAAGCCAAAGCAATGGTAAGTTAGAAGTATGAGAACTGCATCCACAGAATGCAAAGTCAACAAGAAAAGCACGGATTTTTTCACAAACGGCAAAAGAGCCTGAGAAGTGGGAAGAAACATTCTGACCTCACTGGTCAGTCATAAGGCTTAGACCCCACAGCAAATATGTATCAGGAGGCACACAGAGGGCTACGTCTGGAAAAGCCTGGGGAAGGGGAGATTAGGAAAATAAATGATTCATTTCTCTGAAATCCTTGAGTCTGGTTCTAGTTCACTCTAGTTCCAGTTTTTTTTTTCTCATCCTCTGTCTTTATCTATGGATCAAAAGCCATCAAGGGTGATAAGCCCAAAAACTCAGTGTTTGAACCCAGAGGATTTTTTGAACTAGGAATCACCATGCAGCTCTGCAAGGTATCTTACTGTTATTTTATAGTACTCTACATTTATAGTATACAATCTATAAAACCAAACCAACAACAACACTCCAACATACGTGAGGATTTGGTTCCAAAGTGATTCTTGAATAAGTGTAAGGAAGTTCTCCATACCATGCTGTAAGTCTTGGTTGCTGGTAAGTTACATCTAAGAAAGAAAATACAGGGCCTTTGAAATGGTTTGATGCTATTTAAGGTGTACCTATTGAGTGCCAACACCATGCCTTGCAATGTATAAGAAGCTACGAGAAATACAAAGGAAGAGTAAGGATGGGCCCTGACCCAAGGTTCCACCTTCACAGAGGGCATGGGACTTCAGGAGTAGAATGGTGACAGCTAAAAGGAGGACGACAAGAGAAGGTACACTGGAAGAAACAGTATGGGTGAAGCTCTGAGGTGAGAATGTGTGTGACTTATTTGTGTCAGTGATGACATAAACAAGAGTGAAGGTGACACAGTGCAGAATAGAAGGGTTCAGATTAGGGAGGGTCTAAAATGCAGGATATGGAGTCTGAACCCTTGTAGGTAGGACCTTGTGGCACCAACGTCCATACAAGAAACAAGACAAACTGTTCACCCATGTGCCACCCTTGTGTAAGCCCTTTTGATTCCAAATGAAGAAAAAAGTGCTCTGACCAATCACAGCATGTAGCTAATTTTAGTCAGAAGTTTTTGATGTCCAATTTATTAACAGAGGGAGTTACCCATAGATCTGCTATTTTTCCTACAATTGATTTCAACCACTACAACAATAAAAACAATAATAATAAAAGCAGCTAACATTCACTGAAGGCTTACTATGTAGCAGGTATTCTGTTAAGTACTTATCATGCACTACCTCATTTAATTATCACAACAACCATGTAAGATAGGTATCAATATTATTATTCACTCTATTTTACAGATCAGAAAATCAAGAATCAGAAAATTATTTAACTGTAATTTGTTTAAAATTAACAATTATTTTGAAAGACAGAGCCAGCAATCAAAGCCAAATCCGTCACCAAAAGCCCTGCTGTAGAAACTGCTGGGAGTTAGAAGGCTGCCCTGAAAGAGCTGACTCTCATTCTGACACCTGAGTTACAAAAATGATGCCAATATACTTTGCCTCTTTCTCCACAGAAAATTTAAATTCACTCAATGTGCCAGAAAGGAAATTCTATGCTAGAGCACAGGCGCTCCCCAGTGACCGCCTCTGGTATAGCAGGTACTGTTGCTTGTGGATGACCAGAGGAGCCCGTTCCAAGTCAGGTAATCTCAACAAGCTCAGTAGAATACTACAGATGCTGAAGCTAAAGGAGACTGGACTCTTCTAGTGAAACTAAAATGAGAATAAAAAGCTGATACAAAGGAACACAAAAGTATATATGCCAAATAGAATCAGGAAAAAAAAGCTCTGGAAGTTTCTATGAAGAAAGAGGAAAGCTGGCACCATTTGCAGTAATAAATAGTGAACAAACACAAAAGGAGATAAGCATATCAACCACAGTTCAGTCAAACCAAACTTCCTTTGCTTCCCTGAACTCCCATCTTCTGCCATGTTCTGAGAACCACTTGCTGTTTCTTCTACCAGGAACACTCTTCCCTGTCCCCTTTGACAGGCTAATTCCCACCCATCCTTAGGGCTCCAGTCAGGTTTTGAATCTCTGTTTAAATCTGGCTGTGGTGCAAAGAAGCAACGGTGCAAAGAAACAACGGTGTTGGAATACATTCCGGAAAGGAAGACCAAACATCAACAACTGTGATCTCAGAGATCTACTTACCCTCTCTGATGCCAGTCCTCTGTTTCCAGGGAACATCCTGACAAAGCTGTTCAAATACTGAGTCGGCTTCTTTTAAGTCAACAAAGCCAGGATACAAACACACCCTTGATGCAGAAAGAACAGTTATTAACTAAAGAACACAGAAAAAGATGAGTTAGACTCTAATCATTAGCAGAATAAATTAATCTGGATGATGCTTCCTTTCGTGGAGAGATGAAATCATCTTACCATACCTCCAGAGCTTAATATCACCCAGATCACAATGCTCCAGATGTAAAATAAACCTCTTTCAAGTTAAGACAAATAAAAGAGGCAATGAAGGATAAAGAGGTACATGACAGCTTTCACAGATATGGTTCAAATATTACCCAAGCACTGCTTAGCTGTGAAACCTTGGACAAGTTACTTAACCTCTCTGAACCTTGGTTTTTCTCATCTGTAACACAAAGATGATCTCCACCTTATAGCACCACTGTGAAAAGTAGAATAACTAATAAAATGCTTGGCCCTGTGTTACTTTAACAATTGGTAGTCTTCTAAGACTATGCTAATTGTAGGGAAAGCAATCATTTATAACTATCAAAATAAACATATCCAAATAAGGGTTCTTTCTCTCATTGAATATATACTTATTTCAACAGTGTCAAGCCAGCTCAAAATTGTTTTGGATATCTTTTTTTTTTTCCGCCTTTAAACAGCTTTATTGAGGTACAATTTACATACTGTAAAATTCAACAAAGAATAATGTCTTCAAGGTTTATCCATGTTGTAGCACATTATCAGAACATTTCTTTTTATGGTAGAATAAAATATTTCATTATATAGACATACTGCATTTTATTTATCCATTCACCAACTGATGGACATTTGAGTTGTTTCTACTTTTGCCTATTATGAATGCTGCTATGGACATTCACATGCAAGTCTTTGTGTGGATGTATGTTTTCATTTCTCTTGGGTAAGACACCTAGGAGTGAAGTTGCTGGGTCATATGGTATGTATGCTTAACTTTTTAAGAAACCATCAAGCTTTTTTCTAAAAGGGTTGTACTATTTTACCTTCCCACCAGCAATACAGGAAGGCTCTAATTTTTCCACATCCTCATTTATAATAACACTTTTTATTGTCTTTTTGATTATGGAAATTCTAGTGAATATAAAGTGGTATTTCATTGTGGTTTTGATTTCTATGTCCCTAATATACTATTTCATTTTAACAATGCATTTGGCTTTTTTGGATACCTTTCTTAAGAAATGTTCTGAAAGCCCATGGAACACTCTCTTCAACAGCCTTGTTGGTAGTAAATTTTCACTCTTTAAAGGTACATTTAATTTTTTTTTAACAAGTAATTTATTAATTAATTTTAACCTGTTGTCCAATTTAAAATGTTTGGATCTGGGGCTTCCCTGGTGGCGCAGTGGTTGAGAGTCCACCTGCCGATGCAGGGGACACGGGTTCGTGCCCCGGTCCGGGAAGATCCCACATGCTGTGGAGCAGCTAGGCCCGTGAGCCATGGCCGCTGAGCCTGTGCATCCGGAGCCTGTGCTCCGCGACGGGAGAGGCCACAACAGTGAGAGGCCCGCGTACCGCAAAAAAAAAAAAAAAGAAGTTTGGATCTGAATTATTACTTTTTTCCAGTTTTACTGAGATATAATTGACATACAGCACTGTATAAGTTTACAGTGTACATACAGCCTAATGATTTGGCTTACACATATTGTGAAATGATTTTTTGAAAGAGCCAAAGCTCACCTGAAGCCATACCAGGTTAACACTGAGATGTGACCAAAATAATGCAACTGGTTTTCCTGTGTGACTGTTAAACTTGCTCTAAAAGGGAAGTTCTGAAAAAGGCTGTAACAATAGCAGTGCCAGTGGACTAATTATAGAGGCTTCCAAGTCCAACAGCAACTCTTTCTAAGCAATTCATTTAGATAGATAAATTCTGATTTATTTAAATGTCTCATTATTTTATAGTGACATGCATTAAGGTGATGCTTTCAAAATGTTTTGAAACAATGACTAATGCCTAATATACCCTAAATCATATATGCTTTAATTTTATTGAAATCTACCTTTACATAGCAATATGACATAACTTAATATATACTATATATAATAATGTATGATTAACATAATATGTAATAATATTGGATTGGCCAAAAAGTTCGTTCAGTTTTAAATAAAAATAAAAGACACATTTTCCACTTTCACCAAGAACTTTATTGAACAACGTATTCACTAACCGAACAATTTTTTTGCCAACCCAATACACACAATGTAATCTAACAATAATAATATAATGTAACACAAACAGCACAGAAGTTGAGGCCAGACCCAACTCTAATATTAAATTACTATGTAGCCTAGGAAAAAGTACTCAATCTCCCTGGATGTCATTTTCTCATCTGAAAAACTGGAGAAGTAAGCTACTATACCTGAGAGGCTATGAAAATGTTTTGAAGCTAGTATAAAAGGAGATATTACCACATTAATTACTTTAATCAAGGGGGTAGAATATTTTAAGAGACTATAACTCAGTGATAATTATAGCCCCTTTCTAGTGAGGATTCACTTACCTAGATATGCCTGTGGGTGACAGGCTGATTTCATACACACCCTCTTTACTAAAGAAACAAAGAAAACAAAGACTTGTTAGTGTCAAGTAAAGCAATATACTGCACGTAGCGGAAGGAAGGACTGTCCTTCAGAGTTCACAAAGCCCTAGCTCACCAAAATCACTTCACGATGGAGGTGCACTACGAGGGAAGTACAGCCCCACCTTCGTCTACCACTGAGGTAAGGGGCAACAGTGTGGTAATCATTAATGGCACTGGGACTGGAATCCTGACAAAATCAGGCAAAAACCAGGACAAAATAAATTCTAGTGCTATCCCTTTATATTTCACCCATAATTCAGGCTGATGTGGTACAGGGATCTATCACACAAAGGGGTGGCAAATAGAGTATCCCCTTGGAGACTTTGGAACAGAGATACATTGAACAGAAGCAAGTACAAGGTCCCCATGATCTAGCTCCACCTCCTGACAGTTCCCACAGACGCATCAGCTTCCATGGTAATTACTACTTGGAATCTTCTGAATGCACCACCACGTGTCTAACCCCATGCTTTTCTACATGCTGGCATGCCTCCCCGCCATCTAGCACCCCCAATCCACCACCCCCAGCTTTGGTCCAGTGGAAACTTCTAATTCATCCTTCAAAATCTCAGCTCAGCATCACCTTCGCTAAACCTTTCCTGACCTGTAATCCAGGCACATAATGTTAGCTATCTCATCCTCTGTTACCACACCACATTACCTACAAGTCTACGCTCCCAAGATATTCAGGATTACAACTTATCTGACTACATGTCTATTTCATTTACTAGACTATGGGCTCCTGAAGGGCTGGAATGGGTTACTTTTCTGTTTCCTAGTGCCTGGCACATAATAGATGAGCAGTAAAAAGCTTACTGAACTTAATCAAATGTGCAACAGTACAAATCTGTTACAGATGGGCAGGGTAGTGAGGTCTATAACCCACCATGGTGAGAAAAGTGACCCAGACTGGAGAGGTGCCTCTGTCAAGATAACTGTGTCAGATTCTTCTCACAGAGATAAGTTATAGAGAATAATATAAAGGGACAGTATTTCCATCACCCTTTTCCACATGAGTTAGCAGTTCATGATCTTTGAGCTGGGCTCTTAGGTAGATGTGTGAGCCGCTCTGAGCCAAAATGTAGGCAGAGTTATTATCATAAACATTTAGCACATTTCAAAATGAGTTGCCTATAAAGTTTCCTAGAGTGTGAATATAATATTTCAGTGTGATATATTTTGGGCCACATTTAGAAATGCTCACTTCAAATGTGAGGGACATTTCTGGCTATTAAAAAAAAAAAACTAGGGACTTCCCTAGATTCCCTTCCACTTCCTGGCATGGTGGTCAAGAATCCGCCTGCCAATGCAGGGGACACGGGATCAATCCCTGGTCCTGGAAGATCCCACATGCCGCGGAGCAACTAAGCCCGTGCGCCACAACTACTGAGCCTGCCCTCTAGGGCCTGCGAGCCACAACTACTGAAGCCCACGTGCCTAGAGCCCGTGCTCCGCAACAAGAGAAGCCACTGCAATGAGAAGCCCATGCACCGCAATGAAAAATAGTCCCCATTCACCACAACTACAGAAAGCCCGTGCGCAGCATCGAAGACCCAATGAGGCCAAAAAAAAAAAAAAAAAAATCTAGCATAGCTAACTTCAGATAAACAGAATTAACAAACCCTATGGTCAAGGAGGAATGAGTACTGTCATTTTTTTCTGACTTGGAAATTCACAATTGTCCATTTTTTCAACCTGAATGTCCTATCTGTAAGAGGTTTCATGGTTTTGTTTCTTCTCTTTACCACCAATGGAGGCAGTATCACATTTGTGTTTGCAAAACAAAGACTGTTAGAGCTACCAGACTGGGTCTTAAGTGATTATACAGTCCAAACCCTTAATAGTACAGACAAGGAAACAAAAGTCCAGAGAGATAGCAATAACTTACCTAAGGACTAGGTAAGTTACCATAGCTAACTAAGGGCAAGGCCACAACTACGTACCCTCTTTGAAAATATGATGACATCTGTGTTCGTTTCTAAGATATACAAGTCAATCTGCAAACAGCCACAATTTACCAGCTGTTCATGAGCAATAGCATACACATAATGCTAATTTGCTAAAATAAAAGGATGCTTTCTACTGATAATTTATCTACATCAGATGGAAACTGAGAAGCAGGAAAAGAGGAATCAAAGCATCTTTCATCATTTTGGAAAAGACTATTTTAGACACGGATCACTATAAGAGAAATGTTTACTATCATTTAATTGCTCTGGAAGAGTTATGTGGTTTTAAGAAATGAACTGTAAGAGCATCTAGATTTCTAGCAGTTTTCATAAGCATTGCTCGTAAAATGATACTTACAGATTTTTCAAAGAGCCGTGTTTCAATGACTGAGGAAAAAATCCCTCTCTGTCTTTAACTAGGAGATGTTTTAACTACTATCTGCAGACATATTAGTGAAATAGGGTCTGGAAATCTACACCAGAGCCAGAGTTTAATGTACAGATATCTGGTTGCATTTTCCACACCATCAGCAAATTCAGAAAGGCTTCTCAGAAGACCAAGTTTAAAGACATCTGAGACAGAAATATCCCAGCCTAAAATTTAGACACATTGGCCATTATCTTTTCCAGATGGAAAAACCAGGGGGAGGGAAAGATCCTGGACTCTCCCTTTCACTGTGGGCAATAGTTACAGGAGGGCAGCAATTTACTTACTCGATCACTCGTGGCTCTGGGGCTCTGCGTACCACCTGCAAGGAAACAGCCAGGTCTGATTTCTGAATGATTCCTAATCCTCAGGGAGGCTTACTTGCAGGATTACTGTATCCTCTCATTTCTAGTCAAAATAAATCAGGTTTAAAACTCTCCCTTTTTTATTCTAAGCTCTCACTATCCCACCAGAAACTCTTGTCTCTATTCTTCTTAGAACTACTTCACAGTTACTAGTGGGCAGTAAAAGATGACAAAATTAGAATTAATACATTTTCCTAGCAGTCAGCAGCTCTGGAAAAACCATCTTTCCAAGGGATTTTTAAAAATAGAAGATATACTAGGAAATAAGGAGTTTTAATATTACTTATACAATCATTACTACAGCAAGATGCCTGATTTTTAGCTCTTTTTTCCCATGTTATTGAAAAGTGACTCTTCACCCTTTCTTACATTCTTCCCAGTGGGAGAAAAAGCTAAAAAGATTAAGCATTGTAGTAGCTGAAATTTCAATCCAATTCCAGAGATATGTGCTATACTAGCAATTTTTAGGACTGTTAGAACTTAGATAACTAATGCAAGCTCTAGTCATGGTATAACCTCTAACCTCTAGTCATGGTACACCTCCTTGCCCAAAAAAATGGGAACTATATATGCCTACAAATTGGGGGAAGACCACAAAGAATCCTCAGACATACTAAGAAACTGATACTCCAGATTTCATTATTATTATAATACTTTCAACTCTCTTTTTATTAGTGAGTTTATTCTGTCACTATTTATTTGAGTGTCTACTATGTGACTGTTGCTTTTATAAATAAATCTTTGTTACTGTTGAAGAAGAAACAAGAATTTACCTCCTGGGGTTCTTTGAACACAAACTGTCTGTCAGACAGACGATGCTCCATGTTCATCCAGGTTTGACCAGGTCCCTGTTGGAGATGCTTCTCAGCAGTGGGAGCTGAAGCAAAAGAGAGAAGAGACTCAAACCTTAACATCAACTGAAATGGGAGTCCACCATAAACCAAAGGGATATATATGTATAATAGGATGACACTTGTCCAGACACACACACACACACACACACACACACACACACACACACACACACACACACACGAGATCCCCACAGGTTCTTGCCTGGCTGAGCAATGGCCTGGCTCTTAGCAGGGCCAGCCCAGGCTCCCTGCACTCGGGCTCGCCGTCTTTTGTCTTCCATGTTGACCAAGAAGGCTTCTGCTCTCAGCTTTCAGAAGATTTCATTCCTGATTCAAACTACACAATAGTATCTGTTTAAAAAAAAAAAGATGTTTTAGTTGGGGTTGTGAGAGCTTGGACTATCAAGAGGTAATTATAATCCTTTCAAGCAGACGAGATGGTTCAATAGCAATCAGAGCTTCTACATGAAATCAACTTCTGACATCACAACATCTCAGTCAAGGAGCCTACTAAGTCACTTGGGGATGCTGCTTTTAATGCTTATCTTTTGCAATGTTTATCACAGTACTTTCACTTCATTCGCAAGAAGGTAGATGTTAAGAAATTCTAAAACCAGGACCTATCAAAAACCACATTACTCTTATTAGTCCCCCAAGAGCAGAACACAGAGAAACTGTAATACTCCACCTCTGAACATTCAGAAATAGGCTAAGACACAGTTTCCCAGGGCATTGCCATATTCCATTATCACAGGCTGCATCAAACTTCCATGGAAGCTTGTTAAAAACACCTATGGCCTGTCTCAGGATGTGATGTAGGATGGATACAAGTTTTTGTCTTTATAACAAGCATTGTAGGAGATGATGATAAACAGGTATGTAAGGCCCACAAAGTTAAGTGGCTCACCCAGTGTCACTCAGGAAATCAACAGTAGGTAGACTAACGTTCAAATTTTATTACGTTCCAGTCTTCAGCTAAGTAAAAAATCCACCTCGTAATGGCCAGTAATACTGACATTTTTGCCAATAAAAGTCTAGCCCACAGCAAATACAGGAGCATGCACAGCTACAAAAAAACAAAAACGGGAAGGGGGCGGAGTGTTCCAACCCTATAATCCATTTCCATCTCAAATCTCAAAGGTAACAGGCTCATTTTATAGCTTATTTAGCCTAAAGATTCCCAGCCCCACCTCCAGACCTTCTGATTCAGTAGAATAAAGCTGGTCCTCGGAATCTGAGCGTCTAACAAATTCCCCCAAGTGATAAGTCTGTAAGTCTTCTTATTTAATAGATGGGGAGAGGACAGAGGCTGCCATCTGCCCAAAAAGTTAACGGCAGAACCAAATACCAACTCTCCAGTCTCACATGATTTGCTTGCATCTGCAAGCCCTCATGTGACATTTTCTCTCAAGTGAGGCCTTAAAACCTTAACACAACAATTAGCTATCGTTCTTGCTGTGTTCACAGGGGAGCGGTGTGTTATTATTATATGCACAGTACGGCTGTTGAAAATACAGATTCCAGAACCCCATCCCAGACCTACTGAATTTGCAGTCCCAGACACTGTTAACTAACCCCACCTTCCATGCTGAGATTCTTTACTCGAATTAAGTGTGAGAATCCTGCTGCAGTGCAAACAGCAAGGGCTCTGGCGCCAGCCAAAAGACTCGCTTTGAACCCAGATCTGACACTTCCCAGCTGCATGGCCTGAGGCAAACGACTTCACATTTCTGAGCCTGTTTCTTCCTCTGTAAACAGAAGAACCAATACCTCTCTCACGGTCCAAGTGCGGGTTAAGCGATCCTCGAAGGTAAGAGAGCCTAGTCCTCTCAATAAGGGTTAGCAACTTTCTCTATTTTAGACCCTTCTTTCCTGGGAGGCCCTGGACGAGGTCCCGGAGGTCGCTCGGGAAGGGACCTCAGGGCGGTCCCCACACTCGCAGCCCCGGGCACCCAGCGATAGGCCTGGAGGCCGCACCTGCCGGCGGAGACGGGCGCAGAGGTTCAAAGCCGCTCGTCCTAAAGCAAACCCCGCTGCCCCGGGCCTGCTCCACCGCCCGCGGTCCGGGGAACCTTGAGCGCCGGGCACCGACTGCAGCCGCGGCGTCAGGCACTTCCTCTGACGTCACGTGCCGCTGCCAAGGCCGCCGCTTCCGGCGCCACCTCCTGGAATCCGGGCGGCTCAGCGTTCCCCGCGCCAGGAGGGCCGACTCGCTGAAGGTGTAGATGGTAGGGCCGGGGTTCGAGGGGAGCAGAGATTGAGCGTGCGGTTTTGCCCCGTGAGGGGCCGGGATATGGCGAAGGTGGGAATGAAGACGTATTAACTAGGCCGAAGTCCCTCTGGACATTCCCCGCACACCCCAAACTAGAGACGTCCAAGAGCCCGCTTCTTTGGTCTGTGCGGAAAGAGCGACTGAGACCCAGCGGGCCTGGCAGAAGGGCGAAGGCGTTGGGGAACCTGGTCCTGATGTACTGAGCAAAAGGATTTTACTTTTATCCCGAAAGCCATTCAGAGTCTAAGATGCACCTCCATTGTGTTGCCACTGCAGCCTGTGCATACCTCGATCATAGCACTTAGACCAGGGCATGGGACCACGCCTTATTTGTTATGGCTCTACAGTGCTAACAAATTTTGCGTGAGAGAAGAGACCTGGGTTTCCGTCTATACACCATCATTTACTAGGTGTATAATCTAGGTCGAGTACCCTGCTTCTTTATAAAATGGGCACAGCTTCTGTTGGGAGGATTAAATGAGATAATATATTTAAAGAATTTAGCACAATGCCTGGAACGCAATAGAAACTCAGTAAATGTTAAGAGTGTCTTCAACCCATCTGAGTTCTTGAGAAACATCTTTAAAGTGGCCATGGTAAATCATGTACCTTACAGTGTGAAAATAGCAAAACTAGCACTAAATTAACTATGTCTGTGCAAGTTATTCTGTGAAAGTCTTTAAAATAAACCTTGTATTATATAGTGCTTACCTGCAAGAAGCTCAGTATACCCCATCAACGACCCTATGTTGTTGCTACTATCAACTAATAATTTGTCAGTGTCTGCTTCTGGTTCAGGAACCTTGTCTGTATCTTCCAAAGGATGTCATTTCTTTTTTTGTGTGTGGTACGCGGGCCTCTCACTGTTGTGGCCTCTCCCATTGCGGAGCACAGGCTCCGGACACGCAGGCTCAGCGGCCATGGCTCACGGGCCCAGCCGCTCCGCGGCATGTGGGATCTTCCCGGACCGGGGCACGAACCCGTGTCCCCTGCATCGGCAGGCGGATTCTCAACCACTGCGCCACCAGGGAAGCCCCATTTCTTTCTTTTCAATGATTATGGTTTTGGAACGGGAACAAAGAAGTCCTGGATTGTCCTCCAAGTAGAACATTTCTTAAAAATCAATCCATGGTCTGCTTGCACCCAAAATAACTGCATCACCTTTAACAGTTTTAACAGTCACCTGTATTTTTACCAAGTGCCCAAGGTGATTCTGATGCACACAATGTTTGAAAACCTTTGGGAGGCATGTAGGGTGAAAAATTGTTCCGGTTTTTCTGGGACTGAGGGGTTTCCCAGGATGCAGGACTTTAAGTGCTAAAGCTGGAACGGCCCTGGGCAAACTGAGATGGTTGGTCACCCTAGATACATGTGAGTATATAGTTTTCAAAAGATGTTCTTGATGGGTGTTGGCATCCTGGGTTTCCTCATTTCTATTTGCAGTATTTGTGTTTTTGTTAGGGGGTGGTAGCAGAGACCATGGGAGAGACAATGAAGGTGGGGTGCGTTACCAGTCACCAGCCTACTGATTCTCAGCCCCAGCCCCATACTTCTCTGCTCTGCTTGCAATACTGGAACATTTCTCTCTTGCCATTTGGCTCGGTGTTAAGCTTCATCAGTAGAGGATGCTGGAGGGACATTAGAGGAAGAAGGAGCTCTTTCCCCTCACTCCAGAGTGCTTCTCTCAGCTGACTCTGCAGTGCATGGTGGCCTGCTGTGATTGGCACCTCTGTGTGCTGAATTAGTTGAATTTACAGCCTTGTTAACATCTCTTGTGAAGTTAAGACATCATCTGGGAAGGAATGGGATCCCAAAACTTGAAATAGGGAACATCTGCTTGGACCCAGGTGAAATTGACCATTTTGAACATCCAAGTCACCCTGAGCCTCCCTTGGCAGTGGAAGCAGCTTGCCCTCCTGTGTCTGAGGAGACTGGCCATCCTTTGCTTGAAAACCCTGTGAAACCCTCACCTGGAGCAGATGACTTAAAAAGTACAGCACAGGTCTGTGCTTCCTGATGGGTGGGAGTGCTTCCAGATTTGTGCCTTCCTTCGTGTTCTGCCTCGACATAGAGGTAGGTAGTGGCTGCTCCCTATATCTGCTGTTTCTGTATATCAGAGTTTTCTTTTTTCCCTTGTAGGTAATACCCTATCATGGTTACTCAGTTTTTTTTTTTCCTTGTTCAAATTACCATATGGTTTCTGTCTCCTGTTTAAGTCGTGTTACAGTGTGATTGTGATAGCAGGGATGGGAGCAATGGGTAGCAAGTGGCTGGCTCCAGGGCAGGCCTTCAACTGTAGGTAGTGGGGTTGCCTCTGATTTGGACCCTTATTATCTCTGGCCCTTTACTCTTGCACTACCTTCTTGATTCTCTTCACCTGAGACAACCCTCCTGAAGTCCCAGTAGGCACAAATCTGGAAGCTGAAACCAGCGTTTCTCAGCATGTAGTCAGAAGACCATCTGCACTGGAGTCCGTAGGGGATGCTTGTAAATATGAAGATTCCAGGCCCCCCGGTAGGTCTGGGGCAGGGCCCAGCAATTTGCATTTTTAACAGTGCCTTGTTTCATTTTGCAAGAAGCTTCAAGAGTTCTCTGTACCTTTTCCAGCTGCCTGCTTTATTCAGGTGGTTACTTTTCCACCCAACAGTTATCTCATCCCCTGGATGGCAAAACTGATAGATACTTTACATGGGGGTAGCTCTTAGAAATGATTCTGGGTGAGGCACACAACGTAGCCTGTTTTCAGTTGCTGATTTTCACACCAGACTCTTGCCAAACATTCAATCACCTGCTGCTGAATTCCTGAGAAAATCCAATCCAAGGCAAATAACCGCCATCATGCTAATAGTTCTCAGTGAAGTTTTCACAGAGAAATTCCCAGTTCACGTCTCAACTGCCAAAGGCTTAGCATTTCCTGGCTTGAGGGAGGAGGGTGTTTGCGTGGAGGTTTTCAAGTCTCTGTCAACTTTAAACATTGTTGAGGGAGAAAGGATGCTTCCCCAGACTCCAGACAGGAACTCCTCCTGTTCAGTGCCCAGCATGATTGCAGGTGCTGCCAGAGATAAAATCTACCATTGAACCATAGTGTAAATAATATGAGGTACAATTAAAGAACAGTATAATTGGATGTGAAATTGTGGAGAGCAGACAAAAATCCAGGACAGGAGAGACCACTAGAGGTTATGGGCATCAGTGAAGACCTTTATGGCAAACAGGGAGTTATTTCAAGGTTTTAAAGTATGTAGCATTCATATGGCTCAAAGATGTTCTGATAGTTACATTACCCCTGAAAAGAGTAAGCTACATTTCCACGTCCTTGTGTTTCTAAATAGTAGCAAGTAATATTATTAGTTAACATTTCTTGAGAGCTTCTTGCATGCCAGGTGCTGCTCCAATTACTTACATGCCTACGCTAATGTAATTTTTAGAGCAACCTTGTGTTGTAGGTAATATAAATATTAGTTCCATTTACAAAGGAGAAAACTGAACCACTATGCTTCATGGTGGCCACCATGCCACTACTCTACAAATACATGGCAGAATGAAAGCCAAATTAAGAAAGGCAGGACTATTCCTGGAATGATACGTGGAGCCATTTCCTGGGACCTCATAGCTGGTTTCTTTCAGTGACTTCAAAAGTGAAGGGCTGGTAGCAATATAATCCAGCAGACCCTGGGTTATAGGTCGTTCTTAATGGCTTTATCTAGATGGCTTAGCAGATTCCGCTTTAGAGTTACCCAGTCCTCAGAGCTGTGTGAACTATATTATTTTAAGTGTATGAACTGTGTCTCAGCCTCACTACTTCCTTGGTGGGTGACTTCAGAAAAGTTACTAAAGCCCTCCCAAACTTAGTTTTCCTCATCTGTTGGACTGTGTGAAGATTCGCTCATACATTCACTGATATACACATTTAATCAACTAATAATGAGTACTGACTGTAGCTAGCACTGTGCTAGATGCTGGGGACAAAGTTTTGATCAAGACAGACCTGGTTCCTGCCCTCATGGAGGTTATAGTCTAGCAGGGAAGGTAGACATTTAAAAAACAGATATTACAGGTGTGGTATTTTATATGAGACTCTATCTTGGGTGACCTAAACTAGTGGAGTAATATCTCCATTGTATGTTGAGTCCTAGGTTGGTTGGGAGTTCTGATTTGGATCTAATTCAGATGGTGGGTTAGCAGCTGGTGGGTGGCTCTTCTAGACTACCCTTAGCTCCATGTGGTCTCTCATCCTTGAACAAGCTCACCAGGCATGTTCTAATAGTGGTGTCAGGGGAGGTGTGTGCAAACACACAAGACCTCTCCAGGCCTAGGCTTGTAAGTGGTACAGAACCACTTCTTCATTTATTGGCCAAAGCAAGCCAGCTTAGTTTCAAGGAGTGGGGAAATAGACTTCACCTGTTGATTGGAGGAGTTGTAAAGTCACATTGCAAAGGGTATGGATACTGGGAGGAGTAGAGTATTGAAGCCATTTTTGCAATCATTCTACCACACTACTTGATAGGGAGTATTTGAGAAACAGTTCCTGTAGGAATAGAGAGTGAGGGAAAGAGTTGTGGGTTTTTTTTGTTTTTTGGGGTTTTTTTTGCGGTACGCGGGCCTCTCATTGTTGTGGCCTCTCCTGCCGCGGAGCACAGGCTCCGGACGCGCAGGCTCAGCGGCCATGGCTCACGGGCCCAGCCGCTCCGCGGCACGCGGGATCCTCCCGGACCGGGGCACGAACCCGTGTCCCCTGCATTGGCAGGCGGACTCTCAACCACTGCGCCACCGGGGAAGCCCAGGCATCGGCAGGCGGACTCTCAACCACTGCGCCACCGGGGAAGCCCAGGGAAAGAGTTTTTTGAGATGAGGTAGAAAAGAGGCAGATCATGCAGGCCTTGAGAGGCATAATAAACATTAAATGTTAATTTATATATGGCATGAAGTATATGATTAACATTAAATACTCGCCCTTTCTCCCTTACTTTCCATCTCATAGGATACTTTGAAATGGTTGTCAAATCCATTTGTTTTAAAAAGGTGAAAGATTTATGTATCTAAAGAGAAACCAGAATATTGGTCCATTTGTTCTTAGGTGTGTCCAAAGGCAGGGATTGTTTTCTTTCAAGTGATTAGGATGCTGGTCAGAAAATAGTCAACAAAAACTTATTACTGAATAAATTAAAAGTACCTGAAATTATTAAGTTAGCGATTAGTGGACTAAGTCCCCTAATGCCTTAGGAATAAATTATCCACTTTGTAGAAGCAAATCCATTATGTAAAGAGGCATAAAAGCTAAATTGATGTGCCTAGGTTGTCTTTTGCCCGGAAAGAACCAAAGACAACATAGCTGTTAAATAGAGTATTCATCTGAGGTTCCACTTACAGCTTTTCCATAGGTTGTGTAGTGCTTGGCAACCACCATTGGTTTGTCCACTTGTCAAATGCAGCCAACAACCTGCATCAGGGTGGGTGCATGAATAAAAAAACATAGTAAGCCTAAATCATTCCTATGCATGGAATAACACTCTGGATAAACGGGGCACGTTAAAAGTGGCCTTATAGCTTTCATACTTCTAGTACCACTTGCTGGGCAGAAACCACATTTATAAGGTGAGTCTGAAAGGATTATTCCAGGTCTTGCACCATTGTGCTCTCAGGGGCAGAACAGTGGCTTTGCAGAGATGAGCTAGTCAATAGTACACAAGGTAGGAGAATCTGACTCCATGTAGTGAAAGCACATAGAGCTTCCATTTTTAGAAATTAGGTTGGAGATCCTGAGGGGTATCTGGTATAAAACACCTACAAATAAAAGAGAAAATGCTTTTCAATCATGAATTGGCCTGTGCAAAAAAGATTTCCTCTGATACCAGGAGTAATGTGGGAACATGAGTCCAGAGAGATGAGTAAGCTGGGGCATATACACTCCTGGGTGGCCAACTGCTTGGATACTCCTGGGGGAGGGGGTGGGTGGCTTGGGACAGGATGCAAAGTTCGTGTAGGGGAGTTAGAGCAGAGACCTTCTGCATAAAGCTGGGACCTAGGAAGGAGTACGTACCGGGAGGGGGTGCAGAAAAGAAATCTCACAGAGGCCAACAGCAAGAAAACTTTTTTGTCTTGGCATTAACTTAGGGTAGGGAAAACTCTTCCCTGAGAATTCATGGCCACTAGCCTAACTTTACATAGGATTAAAGGCTGAATTAATACCATTTATACAATTCCCCTGTCCCCTCCCCAAAACCCAAGACCAACAAAAACCAACAACTGCATAGGCTGAGAATTTTAATTTAAGGCAGGTGAAAATTGGTAGTGCCCTCATGTCTGATGCAAACACACACAAATCCTGCCAGGAAAATTTACACTCAGTAAGACTCTGAATAATTCCAATATAGGTCTAATGAACATAAACACACATACACAAATCATGAAAAATACAGGGAAAGGAAGCACCATTAGCAAAAGTCAGCAGACACAGTAGAAACATCTACAAAAATTATTGGATTATTGGAACTATTAGAGACACAACATAATGATGTTTAATATGTTGAAATAAAAGAATGAAAAACATAAGTATAGTTTAAAAATAGCTTTGAATTTTTGATGTTTTAAAAAGAACCAAATGTAACAATTAAATTAAAAACTCAGTGAAGCCTCTATTTCTGGGTGGGACATGGTAGTAGTGAGCAGTCACTATAATAATGGAAAAAATAAACAAGTAAATTATAATTTGTTTTTCTTTGAAGACACTGGAGATTTTTGGATGCAATGAGGACTAGCTTAACTAAAATTCTAAAGAAAGAACCCCTGCTAGGTGAGCTGGCTATGTTCTTCCCCAGGGACATTTTCCAAGCATGACAATGGAGAACTGGGTTTGCCAAAGACAGTGGCATCTCTACGAGGGGAAAGAGAATCCAACAGACCTTTTGACAGTCATTGGGATGGCATGATAGATTGGAATCTAGAAGAGTTCTCAAATGCATAACCAGTTTGCCCTACAAGGCATTCACTGAGTACTAGGGCAGCACAGAAGGATAGAGGGCTGGGATGGAAAGACAAGGTAAAACCTCTCACAGTCTTACTATGCTTTAAAAACCAAGTTCTGAGAAAGAGGAGCCCACAAGAAACACGTGACGGGTTTCATTCTGCTGACATTTCAAACTATGGGGCACTGAATTTAATTAAAGTGGCATCCTAACTCTAGCTCAGCTCAATACCCACCCTATCTACCAGCGAGGAGGCAAGCCCTCCCTGGAGGAAAAATAACATTGACTTCAGTCTTGATGATTCTTTTATATAGAATGTCTGGCATACAATTTTTAAAAATTATGGGATGTGCAAGGAGGCAGAAAAATGTGACTGCTCATCAAGAGAAAAAACAAACAAGTAGATCCACAGATAATCCAAATGTAGGCGTAAGCAGACAAGGACTGTAGAACAACGACTGGAATATTTATAAAAATAGAGGAAACGGACAAAATATGAAAAAGGGAGTATTTAAATAGGTGATTAGAAATTACATGAAAGAATCAAATGAACATTCCAGACATGAAATGTTTAATACCTGATATTACATGGATTTAACAGCAGAATGTATCCTCAATATGGTAGGATTAGTGAACTTAAAAGATGGTCAATAGAAAAGAAGCTAAGTTGAGCTAACCTAAACCCTCTTACTATATAATCCAGCAATCATGCTCCTTGGTATTTACCCGAAATGAGCTGAAAACTTTTGTCCACATAAAACCCTGCACACAAAGGTTTATAGCAGCTTAATTCATGATTGTCCAAACTAGAAGCAACCAAGATGCCCTTCAATAGGTGAGTAGATAAGCAAACTGTGGTACATCTGTACAATGGAATATTATTCAGCAATAAAAAGAATAGAGCTCTCAAGCCCTCAGAAGTCATGGAGGAACCTTAAATGCCTATTAAGTGAAAAAAGCCAGTCTGAAAAGGCTATGTACTGTATGATTCCAACTATAGAATTCTGGAAAAGGCAAAACTGTAGAGGCAACAAAAAGATCACTGATGCCAGGGTTTGGAGGTCGGGGGAAAGGAGGGGATGAATAAATGGAGCATGGGATTTTTAGGGCAGTGAAACTATTCTTTATGACACTATAATGGTGGTTATATCACACGCATTTTCTGTAAACATAAAACTGCTCTATACAGTCTATTAATTTTAAAAAGTGACAGTCAGTAGAAGATATCCAAGCACAGAGAGAGAGAAAAAAATGGAAAACTTAATGGAGGATTCTGGCAGTTTGGCTAACTAATACAACTAGATTTTGGCTAAATTAGGACAAACATGCTGAGTGACCACAAAATCCCTATGAATGTTAGTCGTAAATTGTCTGTATGGCTCCTCTGTTCTTTGCAGAAATTTTGAATTTCCCTGGGTTGTTCTGTTGTATATCTGTTAGCTTATATCATACTGAATCCCCAACTAGAAGAAATGTAAAAAAGAATGTTTATGCAAACTCTTTAAAAATTAATTTGTAACCACTCTACATTTTAATGCAAGGCTGGACTCACAAGAAATAAAAATGGTATCTCTAAGGGCAGAAGACAAACCAAACCAAAAGGGAAAAAAGCGTAAGAAACTGAAACCAGAGCTAGAAGCAGGGAGCAGTAAGGAAAATAAATCAGTGAGGGAAATGCCCAAATCAGCATTAGTAAGAGGAGAGTGACTCTTGGCATCACTACAAGGTGAGAGAACTAAGCCTGAGACTCCTGCATCCTCAGGTACCTCAAAGAGAGTGGTGCCACGTGGTAGAGGGCCTAGGCCGCTGACAGAGAGAAACAAAACATTTATCTCTGCAGAACATCCCAATTTAGCCCTCAGGATTTGTCTCCAGATTAAAATCAAACAAATCGACTTCGAAATAAAAATATCAAACACAGAAGAAAACAAACATCCAGGTAAGAGCAAAAATATAAAAAATAGATTTAGACTCCTAAGAATTTCAGATGGAAGAATCACCAGATGTGGAATGTAAAAGACCAATGTATGAAACACTTTAACTTTTAAAACTGAATTTTTAAAATAAGCACACACTAAGAAACTATGAATGACCAGGCAAATTTAAACAAGAACTAAAAAGAACTTTTTAAAATGAAAAATATAACTGAAATTAAAATAGCAGTGAATAGCTTTAACAGCAGATAAAAATATATGAAGAAAGAATTAGAGAACTGGAATGTAGATGTAAAGAAATTATGCAGCATGCAGCTCAGGGAGACAAGAAGTATGGAAAATATGAACGAGAGGTTAAGAGACAGAATAAAGATATGACACATGAGAGGCAGGTGGAGACAATGAGGATTTTTCAGAAAGGCAAAAGACATGAATTCTTAGATACAGGAAGCACAGTATAAACCAAGCAGGATAAATTTTCAAAATTCCACACTTGCATACATTATCATAATACTGAGGAACAACAAGTCAAACGCCGTCTTTAAATTGGCCAGAGATGTATCACCTACAGAAGAATGCCATACTGACACTTCTGAACACTAACAGTGGAAGCCAGAAGTCAGTGAAATGATCAGGTGTTTCATGAACTTTAAAATGCCATCAATTCTAAGTCACACCATTACTTTATTTTTTTTATTTTAATTTTTTTTGGCGGTACATGGGCCTCTCACTGTTGTGGCCTCTCCCGTTGCGGAACACAGGCTCTGGACGCACAGGCTCAGCAGCCACGGCCCATGGGCCCAGCTGCTCCACGGCACGTGGGATCCTCCTGGACCACGGCACGAACTCGTGTCCCCTGCATCGGCAGGCGGATTCTCAACCACTGCGCCACCAGGGAAGCCCCACCATTACTTTTAATATACCACCAACAAAGGGGAAAAAATAGTGCCAATTAAACTATGACATGCACCAGAGGGAAGGTCTGAGATGCAAGAGGTGTGCAAAGTGATAAACATGTAATTTATTTTATGCCAACATGTTTGTATAAAATAATGAAAACACAATTTATAGAGTTTAAAGAAAACAAAATACTGGTCCACAAAAACATGTTAAGTCAGGAAAGGGTTGATCAGAATAATAATGTTCTAAAGACCATATATTATTAAAGAAGGGGTTATGATTCCAAACAACTTTAAATTGTATTGCATATGCACTGAAAATGTTCAGGAGTAAAGACAAGGAAAATATAGTGTAAAACTTCCAAACTAGTACAGGGGGGAAATGGAGTTTAAAAAAGAGAAAAATTGAGCCAATCAAAAAGTGAGAAGCAGCATAAAAGAGAGAAACAAATAGCGCAAAATAGCATGGTAGAAGTCTTCATGTTTTAAGAATCATAATAAATGTAAATGGAATAAACTTGCCTGTAAAAAGCAGAGATTAACAAATTAAAAAACAATCTCCTACCCCCAATCCAGGTTTATCTGGCTTACGAGACACAAATATGTAGAAAGATAGAAGGGAAAAGAATTGAAAAATATATACTACTAAATACTAACCAAAATAAAGCAAAGGTAGCTAAGTTGACATCACAGAAAACAGATTTTAAGGCAAAAAGCATTAGCAATAAGGATATCAGTACATGACCAAAAAAAGTTCAACTCACCAGGAAGACATAATTCTAAACTTTATTTGCCTAAAAAGACAGCCTCAAAATGTATAAAGTAAAAATGATAAAATAGGGGAATTTGACAAATCCATCATTACAGTGAGAGAATTCAAAACACTTCTCTCAATTATTGACAGGTCAGGCAGACAAAAGTTAATAAATAGATGGAAGATCTGCATACAATTAACAAATGACTTAAAGGACATATATTGAAAAATAACAATTAGAAAATAAACATTCTCCTTAAGCACATATGGCACATTAAAAAAAATTGGTTGTACCAAGACATAAAATGTCTCAAAAAAACTTCTAAGAAAAGATAATAAAAAGCTTACATTTGTATGTTTCCTATTGCTGCTGTAACAAACCCAGTGGCTTAAAATAAGACTATCCTCTCACAGTTCAAGAGGCCAGAAGTCCAAATTCAGTTACTAGTCCAAATGAAAGTGTTGGCTGAGCCCTGCATCCTCCAGAACCTCTAGGGGAGAATCCATTCCTGGCCCCCAACAGCTTTTGGTGGCTGATGGCATTCCTTGGCTTATGGCTGCAATACTCCAGTCTCTGCCTCTGTGGTCACACTGCTTTCTCCTCTTCTGGCTGTAATCCTTCTCTGCTTCACTTCTATTAAGAATATTGTGATTCCATTTAGGGCCCATCTGGATAACCTAAGAAAATCTCATCTCAAGATCCCTAACTTAATCACATTTGCAAGGGCCTTTTTCCATACAAGGTAACATTTACAGGTACAGGGATTAGGACCTGATACCTTTGGGGATCATTATTTATCTCATATATGTATGTGTGTATATATATATATATATATATATATATATTTACCTTATGCTGTGCTGGATTCTGAGCACTTTAAAAATATTAATTTATGCTCTCAACAATCTATGTGAGAGGAGCTATTATATTCCTATTTTCAGAAGGCAAAACTGAGGTGGAGAAAGATTATAACCTGCCCAAGCTATGTCATATTCACATGTTCTTTGACTACAATGCAATTATTTAGAAATCAGTAACAAAAGATTTAACTTTTTATTTTGAAATAACTTCAGAAATACAGGAAATTTGCAAAACAGCACAAATAAGGGTACCCTTATTCTGAAGGGTACCCTTCACCTAGATTCTCCAAATGTTAACATATTAACACATTTGCTGTATCATTTTCTGTATACATACTTTCTTCTGAAACTTCTGAGTTTAAGTTGCATATATAATGTCTCATTATCCCTAAATAGTCTAGTGTGTATTTCCTAAAAAACAACTTTTTCTTAAGTAACTACAGTACAGTGATCAAATTCAGGAAATTACCATTGATACAATGCTATTATCTAATCTATACTCAAATCTCACAAATTGTCTCAAAATTGTCCTTCATAGCAAAAAAAAAAAAATTTTCTTAACCAGGATCCAATCCAAGATCATGTGTTTTGCATTATTTGTCACATTTCTTTAGTCTTCTTTAATCTGAAATTTTGACAAGTATAAGCTGGTTATTTTGTAGAATAGCCTTCGTTTTTGTTTTTTGTTTTTTGTTGTGGTATGCGGGCCTCTCACTGTTGTGGCCTCTCCC
>NC_041229.1:94832050-94845921 GCF_002837175.3 Physeter macrocephalus | reverse complement strand
GAACCCGTGTCCCCTGCATCGGCAGGCAGACTCTCAACCACTGCGCCACCAGGGAAGCCCTCAATTTAGTTTTTTAAAAGTATTTTTTTAAAATAAATTTTATTTTATTTATATCTATTTTGGCTGCATTGGGTCTTCATTGCTGTGCGCGGGCTTTCTCTAGTTGTGGCGAGCGGGGGCTACTCTTCGTTGCGGTGCGCGGGCTTCTCACTGCAGTGGCTTCTCTTGTTGCGGAGCACGGACTTTAGGCGCACAGGCTTCAGTAGTTGTGGTGCGTGGGCTTAGTTGCTCTGCGGCATGTGGGATCTTCACAGACCAGGGCTCAAACCCGTGTCCCTTACATTGGCAGGCGGATTCTTCACCACTGCGCCACCAGGGAAGCCCCAAAAATATTTCTTCTTGATTATGTTCAGTTTATACATTTTTGCCAGGAATACCACATAAGTGACGTTGTACCTCAGTCCATCATATCAGAATGCATGTAATATAAAATTGTCTTATTAATGGTGACACAAATATAAGTTTTTTAAAGGAAATACATTTACAAAAACTTAAATTTGTGCTTTTAAAAACAAAAAATTCATAGCTCATAGAAATAAATTTAATATTAGCACTGAGAATACATTTGTGTACATACATATTTGTGCACACAAACACAAATTGTGGGATGTAGTAAAAGATAAACTTAGAGCCTTAGATGTTTATTTCAGAGTAAAAAAAACATTGAACATGAATGAATTAAATGTCCAATTTATGAAAGAAAAATAACAGAATAAACCTCCAGAAAGAAGGAGAGCATGAAAAGAAAAAGGCAGAGAGGATCAACAAAGCCAAAAGTTGGTTCTTTAAAAACTAATAAAATAGACAAACTTCTGGCAAAATGGTCAAGGAAAAGAAAGTGAGAAGACACAAACAATACTGGGAAAGGAAATAGGTATATATCTAGCAGAGGTTTAAAAAATAAGAAAGTTCCTCAAGTTACTTTATGCTAATAAATTTGGGGAAAAGAATGAGTATATGCTTAGAACAAAACTTTTTTTTCAAAATTGACTCGAGAAAAAATAGAAACCCTGAGTAGTCTTATTATTTTTAAAGCAACATAATAAGTAGTTAAAAATCTTGCCACAAATAAATACTAGGACCAGATTGTTTTATAAGCTTTCAAAGAAAAGTCTGTCCCAATCTTTTACAGATTCTTCTAGAGCATAGTAAATAAAACAGGTAGCACTCCCCAGCTCATTTAATGAAGTTATAATCTTGATATAAAAACCAGACAAGTATAAGAAAGATTGCAAGCCCATTTCTTAAATATAGATGCAGAAATTCTAACTAAAATACCAGCAAACTGAATTCCACAGTAAATATAGTGAAATAAGATCAAGAATGTAAAGGTGATTTAATACTAGAAAGTCATAACTAAAGCAAGATCTCTGAAATCTTCCAGAAATAGCTCACCTAGTATGTGCTTCAATATGTATGTACTGCTAGCTATTCTTGGAACATACCAGGTATGCTCTCTCCTTGGGCTCGTTGCACAGGCTGGTCTGCCTGAAATGCTCTTCCCCCAGGGAGGTAAAAGTCTTGCTCAGGATGGTTCCAATGCCACCTCTCTCTGGGTCTGCCATGAGTACCTTGTTTAACATCACAAGCCTCCCACCCCTACCCCAACAAACACTGATTCCCCATCCTACTTATCCTGCTTCATTTTTCCCCACAGCATATAGCACTTACACCACATTATTATTCCTTTTGTTTATTACCTGTCCCTCATTTGCTCCCTCCTCAGGTCCCTCCCCCGCCCCACATCCTGTTCAAGCGTAAGCTCAACTGCGGTTAAGAATTTTTCGTCTGCTTTGTTCATTGTAGTTTCTCCAGCATCCAGAAGCGTAAATGGACATTGTTGGCATTCAATAAACGCACACAACAGTTTGTCTAGAAACTTTTGTAACAAGGAAGACAAGCTGGCTTTATATCCTTTTAGGATTATCGTTTGTAGTACCCATTTTGCTTGCTTTTCAGTGACACAGGTAAAGGAGAGTGGTCAAAGTTGTAATATGTGGTTTATCACCTTAAAATTTTTTTCATCTATTAAGTTTGTGTTCATGATAGACAGTGTTCCATTTCTAGATGTTTCCATATAAATCTCAATAGAAAGAATTACATTTCCACAAGGGAATTTTAATTCTGTCTATATTTATATGTTTTGCATCAGGAGTAACATAAATATGCTAATCTAGAAATATTGGAATATCACAAAGTAGTGAGTCCTTAAAATTTCTTTAATTAATTAGTTTCTAACATGTTAAATAAAAAGCTTTGATCATTTGTTTTGATACTGGTAAACTATAGAGCAAAGTAGCAAAATCCAGGACCACCAAAATATCAGGTAATTTTTGGTATCAATAGACTTCAGAAATTATAGTACTACTTAAGCTCATTTCATTCTCATAAGGTATTATTATCACAATAAATCTCCTCTTTTACACTGAATCAGCACCATTTGTATTGGTATTGGCATTGATGTACACTCTATATAAAGTTCACTTCTATCGTATTTTGATGCAATAAATATCAAGTGAGAACTCAGAATTCATCTCTTTAGGGCAGGACCACATTTGAGGAAATGGAAACCAATATCATCTTTATTTATTGCCAGTGCACATGGGCCTGACATAAGGACACATCAAAATAGCACACATCATTCTGTGTGCAGGGCAATTCCTCTCCTGGCCTCTCTCCCCCATGCTATTGTACTGAAAGGACAATGAAAGAACAATAAATTAAAATCCAGTTTTCTATGTTGTGAGGAGAGCTGATTCTACAGTAATAATCAATACTAATCTTCTACTCTGCTCTTTGAGTTCAAACCTTATCAAGCACACATCAGACTATAAAATCAAGTCAATATAAAGTTAAGTCTAAAAATTATGCTTCACTATTTTGAAGGTTTTTGAGAACACTGGTTTCTCTTTTAGTATAATTTTTCTTTCATGTGCCTGGAAACATAGATTTTCACGTCATCATCTTCAACCTTGAGTGTCAAATACAAGAGGATACTTGCTAAGTTGAAGCAGTCAAAGCCACAGCTCAGAAGTTTTGAGATTGCTAAGGGATTTCCTAGCCAGATTACAACTATTTTCTAGACAGGATAAAAGGTGAAGTATTTTGTATACTTGCAAACCAATCCCTCCCCATCTCTACCAACTGTCCAGCAAAAACCACCACCACAACAATTAACCAACAAATGTGTGAAAGCAAATAATATATTGCCCAGGTCATTGTGATTTCACCATTTCTACAACAAAATGAGAGAGAAAGAAAGGCAATGTGTTTTTCGTAAAGCTAAATTTATTCAATTTAAATGACAATTCTTTATTCTGAGATTATGTTCTTCCTATTTTGGGGATGCTAAAATGTCTTTTCTTTTATATAATAATGCCAAAAGCAGATGGTAATTTGGGTTTTTCTGTTTTTGTTTTATGTCCTTAGCTAGCAAGTTTAAAAGCTAGAAACACTTAAATACCCAATTAAAAATTTTATTTATTTATCTGCAGATTTCCTGGTGCTTAAATCTCAGAGCCTGGGAACCACAGCCTAGGTAAAGACCTACGTTCTGTGTTGCATGTTTCACAACATTGAATTAATTTCTTAGCAAGTTCCCCAAACAAGTTATGTAGCAGAATAAAAGTAAGTCTTAATTTATATTAAACCAGTGCAAAAAGGGGCTTAATTTCAAGCACCAAAGGAATATATTTTCAGTTAACACCATGGTTATAACATCTTTTATTAAAACTAATTGTATCAATATCTATAGGGTACCTATTTAAAAGTATAATGCCACTACTCTAATATCATCATTGTTCTAGGAGTAGCCTGGTGTCACATATGTGAGCAGTATTGGTGCAGTGCAGAAACAAAGAAGCTGGGGTCCAAGCAGGCTACCTTGCTGGGTCAGGGTTTTAGCGGCACTGAAGGGGCTGCCCATCAATGTACATTTTGGCCCATTTACCTTTATAAATCATACCATACAGCATTCAGTATTTACATACATTTAAACTGAGAAGGCATACGTATTAGAGGAAAGCGTATTTTAGTGGGCATGTGTCAAAAATAACTCTGTATTTCATCATTATTTTTACATCATTAGCTACGCTTGAGAAAGGAAAGTTCCATATAAATGTACAAACCAGGACATACTTTTAGAAAACCTTACAGAGTGCTATGCAAATTGCAGTGTGTCCTCCCATAAGTAAATCAATTAATCCCCACTCCCTCAAAGTGTTAAATACAAAAGGGATAGCTGGCCATTACTTTTTAAAGTATGTTTCAGAGAAAATACAAGCATAATCATCATTGGCATTCTGGATAAGATGAAACTCTTAAATCTTACATCTGACTCTATCATTCAGTGATTTGTTATAATCGTGTTCCTTCCTAGTAAGCAGTTCTTGCTAATGTTCGTTCTGTATCTATTTGATAGGGGCATTTATGTTACATTTCAAAATAACCCCTGGTAGCATCCAGAATATATGTCAGAACTCCTGAAAGCAACTCTGCTTTCCTCTCAATTATGACATTTAGCTTTATCAGTAACTGTTAATTAACATGACAGCTGAAGATTTGGAGATGGTGGGTGCCTTGCAGCAAACATGCCTAGGCTGGAACATCTGGTCAAGTTACTCAACACAGTTACCAATGCTTAGTTCTTCTTAATTTTCTTCAGATAGCGAGCCCGGGTGGCGTTGCCTAAATTCATGGTCACTTTAAAATACAACCAGGAAGGCAGGCTTGAGATTACTGAGGCCTAGGGAAAGAAATGGGGAGATATGCAATTAAGGCTTACAATTTGAACTCATTTCAAACATATGATCTTATGTTTTACTATATTGTTGTTTTCTTTATAGGTAGATTTTAGAGTTCTTGGGTGTACAGTTGAAAACAGATGCCTTGCTAGTAAGTCTAGACAATGTATATATGCTAATATACCACATACTATTTTGTGACTCGATGGGAAAGAAAACCCCAAACCAAAGTACTGATTTGGAACTTAAAAATCTACATACCATAAGAGAATGGATCAGGTATCCGTTGGTTCGGGATTGCACGCCGACAGTTTTAATGGCAGACTTCACAAACGTCTCTGAAGAGGGCTTATCCAAAGTTGGCTTTCGAATTTTAGCCAGTTTCGTAGCTACATAGTAGGGCAGGACACTCTAGAATGGCAACACCCCCCGCCAAAAAAAAGAAAACCATGCCACTGATTAGGAAGGCCACAAACTCAATTCACACTGATGTTTGATTGCTCTTAGTGGCAGAAACATTCTGAAAAAATCTAAAGTTTGTATCTTTAGAGAGAGAGAAGAAAAGAGAAGCAGCTATCTAAAAGCTACCTTGATAGAACAAATGATAGCATAAAACAAGTTGTAAAAAACCAATCTGTCAATACAACAGAGTTTGAGACTAGAGAAAGTATTAAAAATAAGCAGAAACATACCTTTTTGAGTCTTTAAAAAGAAGGCATTAAACAAATCTAGAGAGCAGAGATTTGGGGCTGGATGCTTTCTACTCTAACTAAACAATATAGTTACAGAACCACCACATAGGAGATTTTTGACATTTTATGCCCCTAAAGAGATAATAATAATTTCCTCCATACTTTATGGTTATTACGCATGTTCTATCAGTTTTGGTCCCTCTAAAATAAACATTTCATGTTCTCAGCTTTGGGCTACCACTTTTCTTCCCTAGTTTCTTAACATTCTGCTTCTGAGTTTTATAAACTTTGCTATTGATAAGATAGGACCACCACTTTTTTTTTCTTTTTTCTTTGTTGCGGGGGAGACGGGATAACAGTATGGAAACAGCCTGGGTAACTAACAGACACTTGACAGAAGTGGTGTGGGATGACAAAGCTGGACATTACCTTTTACGTTAGGGGAGCTGTTTCTTTATCTCTTATGCTTGCTATATTTTGGATATGCTTCAACACAGAATGCAAAGAAACCCTATTACAACGACTCCTGAGTCATGACACAAGTGGTTCCTTCTATAGTTTGAAATTACTTGTGCATGGTTGTACACCAAGGAGTGAATGTATTCTGTTTATCTGACATGTATGAAAGGAAAGGGTATAAATTACAATGAAACTTCTATTAAGGAAGAGGATCTGTTTCAACACATGGTGGTCAAAATCAAAAACTTCATTACTGGGCTTCCCTGGTGGCAGAGTGGTTGCGCGTCCGCCTGCCGATGCAGGGGAACCGGGTTCGCGCCCCAGTCCGGGAGGATCCCACATGCCGCGGAGCAGCTGGGCCCGTGGGCCATGGCCGCTGGGCCTGCGCGTCCGGAGCCTGTGCTCCGCTACGGGAGAGGCTACAACAGAGGGAGGCCCGCATACCACAAAAAAAAAAAAAAAAAAAAAACTTCATTACTAAAGGCAGAAATAAAATTGAGATGTACTCCAAACTTTACATTTTCTTCCTGCCAAGAGCTGGGGAGTTCCCATATCTCTTTTGTTTTATTTTGTATTTTTCCCATACCCAAGTATGAGTCACCCTCCTTAACAGGTGAGCTGAAACTTCAGCCCACCTTGTTAGAACCATGAACCCAAGGGCCTAACCACTGTTACTCTCCAACTTTCTCCTTCTTAGTCCCTGCAGCCACAAACCCACACTAAGTAAACTAACTTCCCCAAAGTACTTCAATACCTGGGCCAACTTTGATTAGGTGACTTTTGGTTTTTGAGAATTTGTGTATTGGAATTATTACTCTACACTTATTCCTCACTTAAAAAGCAAATTTTTTTTTTTTGTCAAGCAGGTCTTTATTTTTAAACCCATGTTGCTGCAAGGATCCAATATATGAGAGCACAAACAAAAGAGATCCCAGACTAACACACAATATGAAATGCAGAGCTCATGAGGCTCTGCCAGTGGGTAGGGAAAGAAAAGTCTGTTCAAGCTGAGCAGCAAACAAAGCAAAGAGAGTGTATGCATATACTCTTGACTCCAACAGTGAAGGGCCACGAGCAAACCCCACCACACCTCTGACCCAGGTTTCCTGGCTACCAAAAAAATAAAGAGTAAAAAAAAACCAAAAACCAAAAACTTTCCCATATATTGATCACAAGCCTGCCAAGAGTACTGTACAGTATTGAGCTTCTCAACATAAAGGTGGTCCACTCATTATACCTTCCAATTACATAACTGGGTATTCTAATCCCCCCTCCCTCTCTATGTGGCATAAATCGGACTGTTCTGATTTTGCAGAAGAATGAAGTCGCACTGCTTGGCTGAACCACTTGATGGTGCCACAAGTTAACAAACTCATCATTTGGCTAAACCATCCAGCTAGTCTAGAGAAGGTCCTGGCTCTTGAGGTGGGGACAGCAGATGCATGTACATTCTATTCTGGAAAGGGTATTTATTTCTACAATGGTTTAAAATCAAAGCAGTTAACATGGCCTAGCAGAGGATGGAAAGGATTCAGAGATGAAATAACTTTTGAGCTAAGTCTTAATAATGTGGAGGAATTTGCCAGGTAAACACATAAGGGAAGAACGTTTTGTAATGGGAACAGCAGGGGCAAAGAAAAGGAGACAGAGCAGGATGTTCTCATGGAATTGCAGTAGTTCACCCAGCATGGTTCAAACAGTGGAAATGTGTGAAGCAGTGGCAGAAGGAAGGCTAAACGGTACAGAAAACGAAATCCAATCACCGACAGTATCGATTTCTAGAGCATAAGCTCTGTGACGACACAGTCTTATTCACCATTATATTGCCAATGCTTAGCCATTGCCTAGCATGTAGTAGGAGTGCTAAGAAGATCTACTGAATGAATTAGCAACAGAACACTTCATTATGGACAGCACTGAATATAGTACTGGGGTCCCTTTCTACTGCTGCTGCCCAGAAAATTAATGACAGGAGGAAGTTGACAATGTAGCATGAGAGTTTAAACCACAATTTTAGATATTCTAGAGCTTAAGCAAGGTTATCTATCTAAACAAAGGCAAACTTACAGGTCTTAGTTACTCAGAATTTTAAAAGAAGGAGAATTTCAAGTTACGTAAAAGTAAAGAAATATCTTTTTTTTTTAAAGAAATATCTTTATCTTATATGTCAAAATGTCATCTAGGTACATCCTTAAACAGTTAAACAAAAACCCAATAAATGATAATTAATCCACTTTTCCTGTCTACGCAGGGAAACATTACAGTGAACAGGTCAAGAAGATACCCATACTTTCGTAGGGAGTATTTGGGGCAGAACAAATTTTTAAAAGTTTCTTATGCTCAACAATTTGCCATTATAAATATTGCCAGCTCGGAAACAGCGTGAACCTTGACAGCTACCCATGCAGGCAAGTGCCCTGGTCTTTGCACTTAGAATCCCAAACTGAAAATAATTAACCAGCCCATAAAGCAAAGCTTTTTTTGTCCTTGCTCAGACTATTGAAAAAATCCCTGGAAACAAACTTGGTATCTTTTTTTCTCACCCACTGAGTAGCTTGCTGAGGTATCTGGTCTTTAGGGAACAGTTTAGGGGGCCTCGATTCAGGAACAAGAAGGTTATTACAACTTAAAGTCACAGAACAAGAGAAAGATGGATGCCCAGGGCTGCATGGCAGATATTCAAGAATCAAACACTGAACCTTCTAACTTCATGTAGTAGCACATCTTTCATGTTGTCATCTGTGTACTAATAAATATGCCTTCTCAAATTTAAAAATGACCAGGACAACTCACACCCATGCTTTGGGAAACATGGGTCCAGAGAACGCCAGGCTCCAGTCTATTTACACAACATGGAATTCTCCAGACGGGGTCTAATCTGCCTTTTATGAGCACTAAGTTCACCAGTGAAGTCAGCACATATTCTTAAGGCAGAGGCTGAGGCTCCTATGAGGCATTTCAGGGAATCTTTTCTCCTTAAGTCTGTGTATTCATCCTCCATTTCAGGATCTGAGTAACTGTATGCATAGAACCTAGTTTTGGAGTTTGTATTATTTCACTTGCAGACCACAAGATGAGCATTTCCACAAAAGGGCCCTTGATTATCTCATTGGTAGAAACCCTTGGCCTTACTAGAAAACGTTAGGAAAAAGGAATCATTCTGATGCAACAGAGATCCCTGATAACATGGCAATGAGCAAAGGCCCCACAGTAACATTAGGTATAAACCTTAGCACCTAAGCCCAAAATGAAGGAGTTAAAATGTTGTGCTCTACACAAAAAAATCCTTGATCAACACTGGCTGGCTGATAATCTTACAAATGACCTACCTCCAAATACGTGGAATTCGTATGTTAACATTCAAAGGACAAAAGGGAAAACAGTGTTATCTCACAAAACAGCATGTATTTAACAATTATTTCCTGAGCGCCTACTAGAACACTGTTTTAGGCACTCGGAATGCAGTTATGAACAAAGTCCCTGATCCTACTGAGCTTACATTTTAGTGGGGGGAAGTGGGGGCTGGTGCACACAGCCTACAAACAAATGGTTAAAATAATGTCTACAATATTGGCAGGTGATGACAGGAAGAAGAAAAATAAACCTGAGTAAAGGGTGGAGGTGATGGAGGCTGTTCCTGCAGGTGATCAAGAAAGGCCTCTGGGATAACGGTGACATGTATGTGATATGGTCACGTATAAGCAAAGATCTCAATGAAGGGAGAGAGCAAGCCAAAAAGATACCTGGATAAAGAGCCTTAGACTGAAAGAAGAGCAAGTGCAAAGGGCCTGAGGTGTGAGTGTGCTCAGAGGGTTTGAGGACTGCAAGGAGGCCAGAGAAATAGTGGGGTGGGGGGGGCACACGATAATGTGGAACATCTGCAGTCAGAACATGGTGGGTCACAAGAACTCTTGTTTTTACTCTGAAAGAGATGAAAAGCCACAGGAGAATTTTCAGCAGAGGAGTAAAATGACCTGGATTATGCTTTAAAGAGATCACAGACTCGGCGGCGGGGGGGCTATAAGCAGGGGTGGGAGTAGGGAGGCCACAAAGGAAGATGCTGCAAAAGGTCCAGGGCAAGAGATCATGGTGGCAGTCATGAGAAGTGGTCAGACAGTGGATGTGTTTAAAGGGTCAACTAAAGTCAGTGAGATTTCCTGATGGACTGAATTTATGGTGTAAGAGAAAGAATAAGCTGGATACGGTGGGGAGAAAACTTCAGCTTTGAAATCAGACAGACTTGGATTCAGATTCCACTTGACCACTTACTAGTCATGAGATCTTGAGCAAAATACTGAGCTTTATTTTCTTCCTTGGGGGATATAGCATAGTCCCTATTCTATTATTATGAGGATTGAAAAAAAAATTGTCAGTTAAAGAGTGTGAGATTTAAACTCTGGTATGTATTAGAATTCTTTTCTAAGTTTTCTAATATTTATAATTTTCAGAATGGATTTAGAAAGAAAAACTTGGCTGAGTTTTTATATCCTGTAAGAGGGGTAAGAACATCATTTTCTATAGAAAATGACTGTGGTAACCACCTGGATATCTGAGTCCTTTCTGGATACAGATTTAATGTGGTTTGAAGGACTAAAGGACATCTTAGGTTTTTAGTTCTTGTGGTATAAGACTGTTGTAAAAGGCCAAGGAAAAAAGCCATTATCACTGACAAAAATGAGGATTCACCTAGTTGGAAGCGGTCTGGGTCCAATGATCCCAACAGGGCTAAGTTTACTATTCTTCAGACATTTCTCAAAGTTGGTGCAGTTGACTAGATATGAATATTTCCTGTGAGAATCTTTCTGTTGCTTTATAGTTCTCTGTATTTAGACTCCATTTGCACTAAAGACACACACCATTACCTTCTTTTATTGTCATTGGCAATTAACAAGAAAGATGGATGAGGACTTATGTTTTCAGTCCTGATGCGAATTTTTCTGTGTTTAGCTTTCTAGCTCTTTGGAGCCCAGTAGATCTGTATGATTACTCAAAGCGATAAAATGTTTTAACAAAATACAAACGAGGAATATCTTCTTTCATTAACAAAATAAACTGGAATTTTGTTTGCTCCCTCATCTCAATTTGTCCGATTTGTTTTCTAAATTTATTCTGACTAAAAACTACATTTTTAACCGAATTAATAAAACCACCAACTCGGGGCTTCCCTGGTGGCGCAGTGGTTGAGAGCCCGCCTGCCGATGCAGGGGACGCGGGTTCGTGCCCCGGTCTGGGAAGATCCCACATGCCGCGGAGCGGCTGGGCCCGTGAGCCATGGCCGCTGAGCCTGCGCATCTGGAGTCTGTGCTCCGCAACGGGAGAGGCCACAACAGTGAAAGGTCCGCGTACCGCAGAAAACCAAACAAACAAAACCACCAACTCTCATCACCAAAAAGCAACAAAGCACTGGAAGGCAGGACTTTAAGAGAATGGGGCCCAAAGAATTTCTCCATTATGGTAAATTCACATTTAAATGCAATATTCTTTTGTAATCTTTGTGCTAAGAGTAAGAAGCCCCCTTCGTTTTCAGGCCAGACCGGCTGAAACCTACACCCGCCTTCTCTGGGTCTGGGGGGGTCTCCACCTGTGTCCTCACCTTTCCTCTGGTAAAAGGTCAGGTAAACTAAACCTCATGCGATGGTTTCAGTTAGCAAATGATCTCCTTGTTGACAGCATTTCCAGAGACCTGGCTTCGCAGCTCCAAGGAAGAAAACTATGGTGCAGAAGCAGGAGGGCACGGCAGAAAGAGCACAGATCATGGTGTTATTCAAACCCTCACGGTCAATCCGGGTGGCTAAATTCCCCATACCTCCCCACATTACCCAACACAGCAGCCTCCTTTAGGTTCTTCATAGAGCGAATCACTATGTAAAATAATCACATTCATGTGTTTGTTTGCTTGCTATTATCTGTCTCCTTCCCACTAAATATAAACTCTGCCACAGCAGGGACTTCATCTGTCTTTTTTGCTATTGCAGCTCCACCTCCCTAGTAGTTCCTTCTCAGTATTTCTTTTTTTTTTGCGGTACGCGGGCCTCTGTTGTGGCCTCTCCCGTTGCGGAGCACAGGCTCCGGACACGCAGGCTCAGCGGCCATGGCTCACGGGCCCAGCCGCTCCGCGGCATGTGGGATCTTCCCGGACCGGGGCACGAACCCGTGTCCCCTGCATCGGCAGGTGGACTCTCAACCACTGCGCCACCAGGGAAGCCCCCCTCTCAGTATTTCTTGACTGAAGAAACGTGGAACAAAATATACACCTCTGGTTTTGGACTTACTATCCCTTGTCGTTGTAATGTGTTTAAATATCTGTCTCTCTCTGTGGGTGCCCTGAGGTCAGAACCATGTCTTATTCACTTGCTTCTTCCCTGCCTGGCTGAAGAGCTGGCCAGTGGCAGGCACTCACTGACCTCAGGCAAGTTACATGATTCCTATTGATTCTTGGCTTTCTGTCTGTAAAATGGGACTAGGTTAACATCTATCTTAAATGAGATAACAAAATAGGTGAAGACATGGGCATATTGTAGATAGTCAATAAATGCAAGTTTCTTTCCTTACTTCATGCTTATGTTTCAGAGTTTCCAATGTTTTTATTTATATATGCATTATCATGTGTCCCCACGTGCTAGAAGGGGAGGCTGAGTCTCAAGGTAATGAAGCAGCTTTCTGTGGGTTAGACCACTGAGGGGTGATACCAGAACTAAAACCTTGGTCTGCTGACTCTAGGCTCAGCATCCTTTCCTCACCGCCTCTAAGCACACCAGTAATCAATGTGGTCTGCATAAAACCACAGCCTGGACTGAGGGAGCTAAGACTTCTTACTTTGAAATGGGTAAATATCCGGGCAGGGCTTCATGAATTCTTTAGCATCAAAAAGCTCTTCATAAGGCAGGTTTGTGAAGAGTCATTCATTGCTGTATGTTAAATCTAGGGGAAACTGTGAGAGGGGGCAGGACATCTGCATGGTTTTCAAAGTGTCTCCCCACAGACTGATTAGTGCAAGGGAAAAAAACAGTAACGCTACAGCAGAGAAACTGGGTAACTCCTTGACCGAAGGGTCGAAATCAACATCAGCAATAAGGGGCAGATAGATATCATGTGTCTCTGGATGTGATGCCCTGAGAAGGACACAATGTCACATATGTCATTTTGGCCAGGGAAGCATAACCTGAATCTAACCATGAGGAAGCATCAGAGAAACCCCAAGTGAGAAATGTTTGATTAAAAAGAGCAGAGGAGTACCGTCCTCTTCAAAAATGTTAATGTCATAAAAGACAAAGAAAGGCTATGGATGTATTCCAGATTAAAGGAAACTAAAGAGACAGGAAAACTATATAATACCTGGTCCTAGACTGAATTTTTTACAGGAGGGTAAAAAATGCTATAAAGAATACTATGAGGGGGAGTTCCCTGGTGGGCTAGTGGTTAGGATTCTGGGCTTTCACTGCTGTGGCCTGGGTTCAATCCCTGGTCAGGGAACTGAGATCCCACAACCCATGCAATGTGGCCAAAAAAAAAAAAAAAAGAATACTATGAGGTCAGAAATTAGAATACAGATGGTAGGTTAAATGAAAATACTACATCAATGTTAATTCTAAAGTTGGTATTGGTAACTATACTGTGATTATTTATAAGGATATCCTTATTCTTTGGAAATACACACCAAAGGATTTGGAGGTAAAGAAACATGATATATGCGACTCACTTCCCAATGATAAAACAAATGGAGTAAAACGTTAACAATAAGTGAATCTGCGTAATGAGTATTGGGGTGTTCTTTGTACTATTCTTTTTTTTTTTTTTTTTTTCGGTACGCGGGCCTCTCACTGCTGTGGCCTCTCCCGTTGCGGAGCACAGGCTCCGGACGCGCAGGCCCAGCGGCCATGGCTCACGGGCCCAGCCGCTCCTCAGCATGTGGGATCTT
>NC_041229.1:94815938-94831080 GCF_002837175.3 Physeter macrocephalus | reverse complement strand
CATCGGCAGGTGGACTCTCAACCACTGCGCCACCAGGGAAGCCCCCCTCTCAGTATTTCTTGACTGAAGAAACGTGGAACAAAATATACACCTCTGGTTTTGGACTTACTATCCCTTGTCGTTGTAATGTGTTTAAATATCTGTCTCTCTCTGTGGGTGCCCTGAGGTCAGAACCATGTCTTATTCACTTGCTTCTTCCCTGCCTGGCTGAAGAGCTGGCCAGTGGCAGGCACTCACTGACCTCAGGCAAGTTACATGATTCCTATTGATTCTTGGCTTTCTGTCTGTAAAATGGGACTAGGTTAACATCTATCTTAAATGAGATAACAAAATAGGTGAAGACATGGGCATATTGTAGATAGTCAATAAATGCAAGTTTCTTTCCTTACTTCATGCTTATGTTTCAGAGTTTCCAATGTTTTTATTTATATATGCATTATCATGTGTCCCCACGTGCTAGAAGGGGAGGCTGAGTCTCAAGGTAATGAAGCAGCTTTCTGTGGGTTAGACCACTGAGGGGTGATACCAGAACTAAAACCTTGGTCTGCTGACTCTAGGCTCAGCATCCTTTCCTCACCGCCTCTAAGCACACCAGTAATCAATGTGGTCTGCATAAAACCACAGCCTGGACTGAGGGAGCTAAGACTTCTTACTTTGAAATGGGTAAATATCCGGGCAGGGCTTCATGAATTCTTTAGCATCAAAAAGCTCTTCATAAGGCAGGTTTGTGAAGAGTCATTCATTGCTGTATGTTAAATCTAGGGGAAACTGTGAGAGGGGGCAGGACATCTGCATGGTTTTCAAAGTGTCTCCCCACAGACTGATTAGTGCAAGGGAAAAAAACAGTAACGCTACAGCAGAGAAACTGGGTAACTCCTTGACCGAAGGGTCGAAATCAACATCAGCAATAAGGGGCAGATAGATATCATGTGTCTCTGGATGTGATGCCCTGAGAAGGACACAATGTCACATATGTCATTTTGGCCAGGGAAGCATAACCTGAATCTAACCATGAGGAAGCATCAGAGAAACCCCAAGTGAGAAATGTTTGATTAAAAAGAGCAGAGGAGTACCGTCCTCTTCAAAAATGTTAATGTCATAAAAGACAAAGAAAGGCTATGGATGTATTCCAGATTAAAGGAAACTAAAGAGACAGGAAAACTATATAATACCTGGTCCTAGACTGAATTTTTTACAGGAGGGTAAAAAATGCTATAAAGAATACTATGAGGGGGAGTTCCCTGGTGGGCTAGTGGTTAGGATTCTGGGCTTTCACTGCTGTGGCCTGGGTTCAATCCCTGGTCAGGGAACTGAGATCCCACAACCCATGCAATGTGGCCAAAAAAAAAAAAAAAAGAATACTATGAGGTCAGAAATTAGAATACAGATGGTAGGTTAAATGAAAATACTACATCAATGTTAATTCTAAAGTTGGTATTGGTAACTATACTGTGATTATTTATAAGGATATCCTTATTCTTTGGAAATACACACCAAAGGATTTGGAGGTAAAGAAACATGATATATGCGACTCACTTCCCAATGATAAAACAAATGGAGTAAAACGTTAACAATAAGTGAATCTGCGTAATGAGTATTGGGGTGTTCTTTGTACTATTCTTTTTTTTTTTTTTTTTTTCGGTACGCGGGCCTCTCACTGCTGTGGCCTCTCCCGTTGCGGAGCACAGGCTCCGGACGCGCAGGCCCAGCGGCCATGGCTCACGGGCCCAGCCGCTCCTCAGCATGTGGGATCTTGCTATAAAGAATACTATGAGGGGGAGTTCCCTGGTGGGCTAGTGGTTAGGATTCTGGGCTTTCACTGCTGTGGCCTGGGTTCAATCCCTGGTCAGGGAACTGAGATCCCACAACCCATGCAATGTGGCCAAAAAAAAAAAAAAAAGAATACTATGAGGTCAGAAATTAGAATACAGATGGTAGGTTAAATGAAAATACTACATCAATGTTAATTCTAAAGTTGGTATTGGTAACTATACTGTGATTATTTATAAGGATATCCTTATTCTTTGGAAATACACACCAAAGGATTTGGAGGTAAAGAAACATGATATATGCGACTCACTTCCCAATGATAAAACAAATGGAGTAAAACGTTAACAATAAGTGAATCTGCGTAATGAGTATTGGGGTGTTCTTTGTACTATTCTTTTTTTTTTTTTTTTTTTGCGGTACGCGGGCCTCTCACTGCTGTGGCCTCTCCCGTTGCGGAGCACAGGCTCCGGACGCGCAGGCCCAGCGGCCATGGCTCACGGGCCCAGCCGCTCCTCAGCATGTGGGATCTTCCCGGACCGGGGCACGAGCCCGTGTCCCCTGCATCGGCAGGCGGACTCTCAACCACTGCGCCACCAGGGAAGCCCTGTACTATTCTTATTTTTACAAGCTTTCTATAGATTTGAAATTATTTCCAAATAAAAAGGTTTTAAAAAAACAAGGCGTCCTGCGAATGTTTTACAGAATAAGAGTTCAAGGAGTATAGTTTTAGAATGTCATCTTAGTTTCAGCTATTTCTTACTTGCTTAGTATTAAGAAACAGAGCCCAGTACTGGGGCCCACCAACTAGCCAGTCAGAGCACTTTGGATTTGGCCCTTTGAAAGAGGCATAATTTTGACTGGGTTTTAGTTATAGGGTAAGAATGAGAACAGATCGTTCTCACCAACAGAGCACACTTCCCATGAGATTTCGAAGGATGTACTTCTTATCTTCTATTCAAACATCAACAGAGTCAAAATTCACCTCTAGGACGTTTATATCACATGTTGTTACTACTATTTATTCGTGTTTCCAGGAAATGCTTATATATTAGCAAATCTGAATTCATGAAGAAAATTTTAAATGCTCTTACAGAATTACAGGAAAGAAGTTGAGGGAAAGATGGGGAGAGAGAAAAGCAAAGAAAAAAATATTAACAAGGAATTAATATAAAACAAGCTGGGATTTGAAAACCATACTCTCTTCCTCTCCCAAAAGAGCAATCTGTTGTATCTTCATATGGAGGTAGACCTAAAAAGAGCACTTGCCTTCCAAAGATTAGAAGAAACTGGATTTTGGCATCATAGCATTAGCTTGGAAACCCTCTAGATATAGTTTGAAAATTCAAGACCAGAGGCATATGGGAGCAACAGAAGAAGCTCAAAAGGCCTTAAAAACAGAGGACTGTGTACCACCAAGCATGGCCATGCATAGCCAGGGTTCTCTGTGATGCCAGCAAATGGCAGGTCTCTGGTGTTACCCGCATTACACGTGCCATTAGCAACACAGAGACAAACACAATACAAAGTCTGTTCTCAAGAATACACTGGAGTGGGGGGAGTCCTGGGCCAGAGAGTATCAGGCAGAGGTATATAATAAGGAACGAGAGCAGAAGGGAAGGTGTGACCACAAGTGCCCAGCGGCCAAGAAAAGGTTTCCCAGGGCAGGTGAAATGAGGCTGAAGCCTTGAAAGATGGGCAGGGGCTACAGGCTCCGGTGTGAATGGGGCAGGGAGGAGATGTGGAGAGGAGACTTGCAGAGGAGTGGGGGCAAAGGCGTGCCAGCATAGGAGCCAGTCAGGGGCACCACGGAGGACAGAGCATGCACTGGACACTACGGTGTCCGCTCTGGCCGGAACGTAGGGTGGCGTGATGGAATGGCAAGAGGCAATGGCCTCGTGGGGTCTGAATTCAATCCTCAACATGACGGGTGGCCACTGGAGGACACTGAAGGAAAGCAACGTCATCTGACTTGTTTTTAATAAGATCACCCAGGAAACAGTATGTGGGATGGAGTGGAAGGGAAAACCAGCTGATAAATACTCCTAGTCCAAAAACACGTGCAGACACAACATACCACCAGAGAAAAACCAATAATTTTTTAACTGAGCTTCATTTAGACCAGATTTTTTTTCTTTTAATCCCTTTGGTCAGAATTAATATGAGATTCTCTTCTACTTCAGAGTTTTGATGTGTTCACACAGAAATGACGACTGTACTTTTCCTCACAAACATTTCAGTTTTTGTTTTTTCACCAAATTCATTGTAAGTTTAAACCATGAATGAATTCCTATGAAGGAAGAGAATGATCAATGCAATTACATCATTTGTAATTCATTATTAGGAAAAAATAAAAATCTGTCAAAGTAAAATATTTCAGAAAACAAATGCTAATGTGCTTTTGTAGTAGCTGTTAGTCACAGCAGATCAATAGGGAGACCATATGCAGAAAAGATCTTTGAGGGAAACCAGACCTGAAAGTGAGAGACGAAACAGTCTTGTCTGTTCACGGAATTTGAGAAATTGCTCATCTATGCTCACAAGGCCTAAGACCCCCTTTGTCACTGAAACACTTGCAGCTTCTGGTCACACTGACTCTAGGTCACCCACCAATGGACCTTTAAGATTCCTGCTTGCTCTCAGCAGTGTTTAAAAATTAAGTTAATAGCGTGAATATAATAGATTCATCAGAATGAGAAAATGGCACAACACTGTGTGGCACATGATGCCTGACCTCCCCTGAGTGCTTTACTGATTTCCTGTTACCAAAATATAACACATTCTACGTAGCAGGTTCACACTATTAGCATTAAAGTGACTGGTGTCAAGGAAGGGGGAAAAGGGCGCGTATGGTAGCTCCATATAAAATTCAAGATTCTCGAAAACCCTGTCCTCCCCAGGGTACCCTATATTTATGTGGAGCTGCAAATCGGAATGACACCAAAGGGCTATGACATCGAAGGATCCCTTGGGGGAGACCTCAGGTAAGGATTGAGGGGAAGCAGGCTCTAAGCTGACCCTGGAAGACGAGGAAACATTTACCCTAAAGATATAAGGGAGGAAGTGGAACTAAGCAGCCCAAGCACCTTCTGGTTCGTGGCTGCCTAAGCAGATGAATCCAATAAGTCTTCAATGCTGTCCTGAAGGCCTGGAGCAAGTAGCCCACTGGTTAAGAACAAAGGCTTTGGTGCCAAACAGACCTGGACTTGAGTCCAGTTCAACATGAGCAAGTGGCTTAACCTCTCTGAACCCCAACTTCCATAAATTTAAAGATGGTGATGATCAACACCATCTTGTGAGATCATTATGAGATGCAATGAAATACATGGATACATATGAAGTGCTTAGCATTGTTCCTGAAAAGTATCCCCTCAAATATTACCTATTATTATTATGATTGATCATTTGAGGCTTCAGGGTACAAAAAGGAAAATACTAGGCTCACAGAATTAAAAGCCATAATGAACACTGGATGTGTGAAGAGGTGAGGGGCAGGTCGTGGACAGGAGCAGGAAAGGGGTAAGAATTGCAACCTCTTCCAAGACATTGTTAAAAATGTGCCTAACCATGGAAATACTGTGAACCATTATTTCTTTGTGTTGAGCAACAGCTGATTTGAGACTGGCACCCATAAAAACCTCTACATTTGCTTCCTCTTGTATTTTGTACTGGAGTTTCACAGCATTGTATCTGTTAGCTACGTAATAAAATCAAAGGTCTCTATAAAAATTAAGTCAAACTGGATCAAAGGCCTAAATGTAAGAGCTAAAACTATAAAGCTCTTGAAAGAAAACATGGGGGGAAAATCAACAATAGTTCAATAAATTTTTTTTAAAAACAGGGGAAAAGCCTCATGACATTTGATTTGGCAATGATTTCTTGGATATGACACCAAAAGCACAGGCAACAACAACAAAAAATAGATAAATTGTACTACATCAAAATTTAAAACTTTTGAGCATCAAAGGACACTATCCATAGAGTGAAAAGGTAACCCACGGAGAGGGAGAAAATATTTGCAAATCATATACCGAATAAAGGGTTAATATCTAGACTATATCAAGAACTCCTACAATTCAAAAATAAAAAGCAAGCAACCCAATGAAAAAATGGGCAAAGAACTTCAATAGACATCTCTCCAAAGAAGATAGCCAAATGGCCAGTAAACACTTGAAAAGATGCTCAACCTCACTAATCATTGAGGAAATGCAAATCCAAATCAAAACCACAACGTGACACCACTTCACACTCATAACGATGGCTACTATTAAACACAAACAAACAAAAAGAAAATAACGAGTATTGCTGAGGATGCGAAGAAACTGGAACCCTTATGCATTGCTGGGAGGAACGTAAAATAGGGCAGCTACTATGGAAAACAGTAAGGCGATTCTTCAAAACAAACAAAATGAATTATCATATGATCCAGCAATTCCATTTCTGGGTACATATCCAAAAGAATTGAAAGCAGGGTCTCAAAAAGATAGGTGTACACTCATGTTCATAGCAGCATTATTCACAGCAGCCAAGTGGTGGAAGCCTCCCAAATGTCCATCGACAGATGAATGCATAAACACAATGTGGTATATACACACAACGGAATTATGAAGGAAATTCTGACACATCCTATAACATGCATGAAGCTTGAAGACATTATGCTAAATGAAATAAGCCAGTCACAAAAAGACAAATACTGTAGGATTCCACTCACATGAAGTACCTAGTGTGGTCAAATTCAGAGACAGAAAGTAGAATGGTGGTTGTCAGGGGCTGAGGGGAGGGGAAATGGAAAGTTATTGTTTAATGAATACAGAGTTTCAGTTTTGGAGGATGAAAAAAGTCCTGGAGATGTAAGGTAGTAATGGGTGCACAACAACGTCAATATACTTAATGCCACTGAACTGCATACTTAAAAGTGATTTAAATGGTGTTTTTGGTTATGTATATTTTACCACAATTAAAAAAAAGTAAAAGATCACTACCACACCTATATCATCCTGTTGTATGCAGTCATCCTCGTGCTAGTAAAACTCAGTTTTATTCAGCTCTCTCCTCTCTTGTGATTATTATACAGAGGCTTTGGAATAGTCATGGCACTCCTTGCATACCTGGCAGCTGAGAGATACTGACAGTCTAATTCTCTCAAAATAAGATCATAAGAACTTACAATTATTATGCACCAACTGTTTATGCTGCATAGTTCTACTTTAGGTATTACCACTTAAAAATTCTAGGAAATAATTGTTTAAAATCTAGACTTAAGTGCATAAAGGAAAAGAAACCATGTCTTTAATGGTGTGCTAACGTCACATTCACTTACTTAGGAATGTGATTTTCTTTCGTTGCCAAGACAGCAATAGTTGCTGTGGAAACCACACAAAAACAGGGATACTTAACGGAAACAAACTCCACTCACCTGCACAAAGATGCCCTTGCTCTTATATTCCTCATGGAGGCACCTAGAGAAGAAATCTACAAAAGCCTGGGAGGGGGTGGGAGTGAGAACACAAACACACATATTACATCAATCTGCCTGATCTGTAGCCATGGAAACAAAAATAATCAACTAACCATTTAACACTATAGTTTCTAATCATTCTTTTCATTTCAAATGCAGAAGAGACCTTAAAAAAAAAAACCTTCAAAACCTCAAGTTTTCTTTATCTGCTACTAAATTAAGTATTCTCTTACCAAATATAATATCCAGATCTAATTCTGATTTAACTGGAAAAGGCTCTTATCTTTTCTTTTTTCAGAAAATGACTTTCCGAGAAGAAACGTCTTATTATATAACAAAGGATGCGTTCCTCCTCCCCACTTGCCATTCAAACAGAAACACAGTATGAATTCTGTTCAAGTCTGTTCTACTGGGATTTTGTTTTCAGTAAAGAGAAGAAAAGAGCAAGCGTCCTCTTGGTCCTTTGGGATGGCAAGATCTAAGAAGTGTAGAGGTGAACGTGACAGCCCATCTTCTTCCAACAGAACAACTTTAAATCTATTTGTAAAATATAATGTGCCATTTTTTTACAAAGGTGGACTCAACTTCAGGCTTGAAATGCAAAGTACCAATGATGACTCTACTAGGGTCCTAATTTGTGACAGTCTTGTGTCCGTGGAGCAGAACAGGCGAGAAGAAGTTGAAGTTCACCAGTCGCTTCAAGAAACATGGTGTTCATTTTAAACATGCCTACTGCATGTTTCAGATATACAGGAAGCAAGCAGATTGCAGGGCTGGGGGTGGGGCGGGGTGGGGCCAGGCTTTTTCAAAATACAGTACGTAGTCACTTTAAGTTTTTCCAGGGGACAAAGAGCCAAGTGAAAAAGAGGGCAGGCGTTTTGCTCTTTTCCTTTCCTGTCATATTGCAAGTTCTTATTGTGCATTTTATTTTGTTCATTTCCCCTAAAAGCTTGTTTAATTTCAGCATCCCAATGGTCATTTTTATTTCAGAGATGTATCCTATGCTTCAACAACATATTTGAAAACGATGCTATTGACCTGCAGGCAGTACAAAATGCATTCTAAATTGCTGTCCTAGTAGTAACGTGAAGAGGTGAATGGTGATGTGGTATAAAATTATGGCATCTTACAGAGAGGTCTGGAAAATTCTTGTCTCACTCCAGAAGTGGCAATAAATATCTGTGAACTTTGAATAATATGGCAAAAACTCACACTCCCCCCGTCTATCTCGTGCACACTATGTATCTACGTGCTGACTAGCTGCACTCCTTCTAAGCTCTGCGGACTTGGCACTCAAGCTGTATGCTGAGTCATTCATGAATCACGTCCCCATCCTTAGACTCATTTATGTTATGTTCTGATCAGCTGAGCTAACTGGCCCAGACCAGCTCCCTGTTGGGAAGTACAAATACCAATTTTAAAACCAGTAACCTACTGAGAGAAAAAAAGCATCTGCAGATCTGAGATCCTGGTGCCTCATTTGTAAAGTTGATACCAGTCAGTGTATCTCCAGCTCTGGCTCCTCTGAAACTAGTGTTGGCTATTTTTCTTTTCTTCTCAGTCCATTTGAAAACTGCTAAGGCTAGAACTTCAAGAAAGTTCCATGCCCATTTCTCAGACTGAAAAGTATCCATTACTCTTATTCTGACACAATTTACTAAAAAATTGTTCACCTTGGTTGCAGAGTACATGGTCAACAGTGGAACTGGGTACATGCCGCTGGCAGAGGAGATGTTCAGAATTGCCCCTTTAGATCTAAAAAGGAAGATGCAAGTAAACAGAATGAAATCATATATACAATTGTTTATAAATTACAGATCTAGATATCTAATTATTTGAAACAGAATATCCTGGCTGTTTTTCTAACACACATCTCTCCTTGCCTTTCATCAGCACGTGACATGCTTGGTCAGTGAACGAGGCATAACTCAATCAACTAAAAATAGCTCTTCTTTGCAATTAGCTCATTTCTCAGTCTTAGTAATCAGGGGCATGACTAGATTAGATCTTCAGTCTCCTCCAGTTGACTTCTATTCTCTGAGGTCTTCTCTGGCCATAGCACCAAGAATTCTTACTCTTAAAAACACTCTCGGGGCTTTCCTGGTGGCGCAGTGGTTGGGAGTCCGCCTGCCGATGCAGGGGACACGGGTTCGTGCCCCGGTCCGGGAAGATCCCACATGCCGCGGAGCGGCTGGGCCCGTGAGCCATGGCCGCTGAGGCTGCTCGTCCGGAGCCTGTGCTCCGCAACAGGAGAGGCCACAACAGTAAGAGGCCCACGTATCGCAAAAAAAAAACAAAAAAAACAAAAAAAACAAAACAAACAAACACTCTCATACTCCTTGTATGCCTTTAATTTGGCATATCACCACATACTATCATGCTGTCATATATAATCATTCTATGAGTATAAACATTCTTCTCCCTCAAAAAAACCAAAAGCTTCTAGACCTCAGAGCCCTTTATCTTACACTTTTCCTCAAAATACTCTGCACGGTCCTGAGCATGTAACAGGTACTTACATGAATGAATGGTTATGTCCTGCTCTCAGGCACTAAATGCAGAGTTGACTAAAATCATGCGACTCTATAGTTCATCAAACCATATTCTTTTGCCAAGAGGCAAAGCTCAATTTCTACTGTAACTTTTAGCGACTAATGAAAGTTCAAAGTCAGAAAGTTACCAGGAATTACTCATTCTACAAATAAATGAAAATTAGTTTGAGGAAAGCAATGCTATAAAAACATACAAGTTGTCAGCAGTCGTATATGGCTTGTGTAAAGTGTGAAGTTAGGGTTTTAGGAATTTTAGATAGAATTAACAGCCAGCTTTTCCCCCTCAAATCCATTCTTCTCAGGGGAGTTGGTCCCCTTATTCAGCGACTGCAATCTGCCCCACCTGCCTCCTGCCCTCTAGATCAGGTTCCTTTCCTTCAACTTAGTTTCTCATTATTCTTGGTCTGAATTTACTTCCTAAGGCCTAATTTTTAAGTATTTTTTAAAAACGACGATACAGACTCCTCTTATACAAAATAATAAAGGAAACATGATTAAATGGCATCTAAGTTACTTTAGACAGAAATCTGAAAAGAAATAATCCCCAAAGGTCACCCAGTCCATCTGCCAGCCTCTAGGCGAGATGCCACTTCAACCATCAAATGAAGTCTGGACGCTCTGCTTAATAAGTCACTGAAAACGAGCTGTTGTTTTGTTTCTGTTTTTGAACTGAAGTCCTTATTAGTAATAGTTCTATACACTTTCCTAAGCGGCGAAATCCATTAACACTTTGGACATAGCAATCAAATCTCAAATTTTAAATTGTTATATTACAGTTTTGAAGAAAGTTGGAAATATTTAGTCAATGTATTAATTATACCATTCTTGTAGTTTTTGCTTGCATCTCTCACACAGACAGAAAAGGCTTTTCTTTTTAAATTTTAAGAGAGTAAGAATGCCTATCAGGAGTTAGAACCCAATTACTCTAAGATAAAAACTGGTGAATTAGCAATGAGTATCTAGTAATTTCATTTTATCTATATTTGTGAGACATTCCTTTGATTGAAATGGGTTAAATACCACTTTGGTTACTGAGACTTTTAATACAGTATTAATTTATGATATTTAAAATATCTTTTTCTTAAATTAATTTATTTATTTTGGCTGTGTTGGGTCTTCCTTGCTGTGCACGGGCTTTCTCTAATTGCAATGAGTGGGGGCTACTCTTCGTTGCAGTGCATGGGCTTCTCATTGTGGTGGCTTCTCTTGTTGCAGAGCACGAGCTCTAGGCCCACGGGCTTCAGTAGTTGTAGCACGTGGGCTCAGTAGTTGTGGCTCGCGGGCTCTAGAGCACAGGCTCAGTAGTTGTGGCACATGGGTTTAGCTGCTCCGAAGCATGTGGGATCTTCCCGGACCAGGGCTCGAACCCATGTCCCCTTCATTGACAGGCAGATTCTTAACCACTGCGCCACCAGGGAAGTCCCGTAAAATATCTTTATCTTTTATAGGGTGTTAAAAATGTTCTCAAATTAGATCATGGTGATGATACACTCTGTGAATATACTAGAAACCATCAAATTATATGATTTAAATGAGTGGATTTTATGATATGTGAAATATATCTCAATAAATCTATTAAAAAAGAGAAAAAGAAAGTGAAATATATTTATGATATACTGGAATGTGTCACCTTTAAGCTAAGGGCAGATCCCAATCAAGTAGAAGTTAAGAAAGCTATTGTACCTTCTGCAATACAATATGCTTTCTGAGAAGTAACCCCAAATCCTGACAAGTTGCACCCCATCCTGAGCCCCAAGCATCCTTGTAGGTTTAGGTAGTGCTTTATTTTAATGTTTTCTCATGTAACCAGGAATTGCTATGTCCTCACTCATTCACAGCAAGTGAAGAAAAGCCAATTCGAAGTAGTTGTAGAAGATGTTGTTTTTCACTGTAACCTATCACTGCTGGTTTTATCAGTGGGATTATGGGCTGGATGATACTCAAACTGGCTGAGGTGGCTGCATGTGCCCTTGAACAAAAATCTTACATTCTTTATTTCCTTCCACACAAATAAAATACAATTTAAAAGTCTTCCAAAATTAAAGTTTAAATGTTATCAAGAACATTTTAAAAATTAAATCTTGACCTCACCAAAATTGATTCCTAAAACTTCACTCACCAAAGCAATGATTTCAATACAGGAAAATTTATTTAACGATAATAAAAACCTCGTTCCTGGTTGCAAAATTAATACAGACCAATAGTCAAATATGCCACAATTATGCAAGCATGTGCTTTGTTTACTCCTTGAGGCAAGTGAGATTTTTGTTTCTCAAATATTCTACCCTAATTTAAAATTTCTAGGGGGTAGAGTTAGTTTGAGTTAGTGAAAAGTCAGAATTGGAAGGTACTTTATTCAAAACACCATATTTGCACTCGAAAAGGCATGAAAGCAAATCCAACACCAACAAAGTATAAAGCAAGAATGCACTAGATCTAAGTAAACACTAAAAGGATAGCATTTATCACTGGACCAAAATGACAGTAGAGAAAACACCCCTTCCACAAAAACACTGTGCTACGAAGAAGGTATGTCTCACAAAAACCTCCCCCCCACACACAACAGCATAAGTCTCTCTCCCTCTCTCCAAGGATTATGATATTCGACTTAGTTTTGTCTGAATCACAAATAACACACTTGTAGAGCTGTCTCAATCCTTGTACTGTATACGGTATCTATCCTTTACGTAGAGATGGAGATGAACATTTGGGACCACGAGGCACAAAGGACTCGCCTTTAAAATCAACTACTTTGTCTAGCGCTAATCCCCCATCTAAGCAGAATTAGTGACGTCAAACCAGTTTCCATGGCACAGCCAGACTCATGACAACTCTGTTATATGAAGCAGAAGGACAAAATGGGCTGCGTTTAATTGCACACAGAAACAAACATAAAACCAAACCCTGGTTAATCTCTCATTTTCTGGGGACTTGGGGAACAATTCTAAGACTGGAAGGTACATTGAGAATATTTGCTGAAGTTCCATAATGAAGACTCACGATGTTCATATTTCAGCACATTTCTAGTTTGTTATGACAAATATCCAAATAAACAAGTCAGGTAATATTTTCTGTGACACAACATTCTTAATTCATCGGGTTGCTTACTTGCTAACAGCCACACGATGGTGTCTCAGTGATGTAAATTATTGAGGATCTACTAGAATTAAAATACTGCAAAAAACAAAGCAGAAAACACCACTGCAGATAAGGAAGCACCTTTTCATCCAAAATTATTCTCTTCAATGACTAGCCCTCCCACAAGCGAGACATTAAACACACAAAACCCTATAAAATTCAGTACCTTATATTTATAGCCTCCTATAGCTATGCTTTCTAGACTTTCCTCTGTCCTGCGAAATCCCCAATTAGGAAACTCTCCTTAATGATCACTTGGATAAAAAAAATTCCCAAGCCTCTTTTCTTCCTTACATGCCCCACTATTCTATCAGACAGGTGTAGTATCCTTGTGTACAGCTCTTACAAAAATACTATTGTCATAGAGGAAGTGACAGGTCTTCCATGAAATAAGTCACTGATTTCTGCCTTCCTTGGGACCCTCTCATCACTGCTCCACACTGCAGGTGGGGGGGGGAAGATGCGGAGGCATAAATGCTGCTGTGAAGCAATGGAACACAGGGTCGGTCCTAATGTGGACTGCTTACTTGATACAGAGTGTGACTGCAGACAAGGGAGATTGTACAAAAAAGACTACATCCCAATTCTTCATATTTTCACTTCTTATCAGAGAGAATATAAGTGTGCTCTTGGAGGGTCATTACTTTTTTTTTTTTAAGCTTAAACATAACACAGAAATTGGTACAGACAGTTCTCTAACAGATTCTCAAAAAGACTGAGAAACATATCAAAACAGGGTTCTGTGTCAGAAAAGAATCCTGGATCACGGAGGTCAGATATATAATTAGAGCCAGCGATCCAAATACATTATACAAATATTGCTTTGTGGAAGAAAGTTGGCAAACATTTCCCACATGAAAGAGAACTGCCTGCCCTAAAACACCATAACATGTCATAATTCCACCTTAAGCAATACAGTATGAAAGGGGCTATTTTTAGCTTTTCCATGGTTGTTATGGCAACCACCTCCTGGCTCCAGCTGTACAAAATGTTTATAATTCCAGGGAAGTGGAAAGAGCAAGTTTCCTCTATAACGTAATTATGCACTTTTTACTTGTATGATAATAATACCTTAGTTTGATTACACAGACTTGTTTAGTGATAGTCAGCTGGCCCTAGGCTATAGTTCTAGAGAGTCTGGAAAATCGCATACATCAGAAGTAGAATCAGTGAAAGGGGAAAAAACCCACAACAACAAAGAACACTGCTGTTCCTCAATGGAGATACGAAACCTATGTACGGTAACCAGCCACAGTCATGCCATTTGGGGATGGTGTAAAGGGCAGGCTATAAACAAATCACTTGTAATACCTAAGTAAGAATGCTTTCAAGGTGATCTGTGAACTCGGAGTCTTTCTTTCTTCTTGGGCACACAGCTAATGACATTTCTGGCCTCCCTTGCAGTTAGCTGTAGCTTGTGACTGAGTTCTAGACAATGGGATGAGGGCAGAAGTGAGGGACACCACTTTTAGGCCTGGCCCATGAAACCACCCATAAAATCATCCTTCCTCTCTCTTCCCTCATCTGCTGTCTGGATGCAGATGTTTCTGCAGAGAACCGCAAGGCCCAAGAGAAGAGTGGACCCCCCTCACCCCAGATGGAAGGAGCCTGAGATCCCTGGATGACTGGGTAGAGCAGAGCCCCGATCGCTGATCCACACCAGGCTGTGACGTGAGGGGAAAATCAACCTTTAGAGTGTTAAGCCACTGAGATTCTGGGTTGGTCTGTTATAGCAGTTAGCCTGCCTTGACTAATATAACGAGTAACTCCTTTAACTCAAGCAGACAAAGCTGTTCCTTCTCCTATCCAAAAGTACCGATTCATAAAACCCACTTACATTTCTGACTAGTTCTTAGCAGGTGTCACAGTCACCCCTGTGATGTCAGTTTCAATACCTAGCCTATGATGGCATTCCACCAGATCATTTCGCAACCCCTGTGTAAAATCAATTTGATTTCTTAAAGGCAAGGATCCAATTCCTCTTCTGTATGATAAACTTTACTCAGTGAATGCCTGTTGAAACAGATGGACCCTTTTTTGTCTTTATCTAAGGCTCCAGCTACAACTGTGATTGTGGCTGCTAGGTCTACAGAGAGAGGTGTGAGCACCTTGTGTCTGTACCATTTACTAACTAATTATGTAGCCTCATGGCACTCAGTTTCTTTGGATCTCACTTTTTTTTTTTTTTTTTTTTTTTTTTTTTGCGGCACGGGGGCCTCTCCCCGCT